>NC_072426.2:63490151-63793181 GCF_028878055.3 Symphalangus syndactylus
TTTTGAGCACTTCCTTGCTTTCTGATGCTATAAGATGCTACTGGCTCATCTTGTATATCTCTTGCCCCAGTCCTAGAATGAGCCATTTCTCCAAGGAGCCCTGGTTTCTTTTATGGGAGAATGGTGCTAAATATGCTCCATACTACTGTGTCATTGCTTCTAGTGTTCGTCAACTGACAGAGCAAGGAAAAACATGTGTATATACTGACCCCTATATATACACACAGCTATAAATATCTCTATATGTGACCATTTGTCTCTACATTAAGCTAAGCATGAGTTAATGCTGATGCCTTAAACTCTAAATCATTACCACATGCTCATTCTAGCCTCCTTTCCTTGCTTGTCTGTTACCTCTCACTCCAGTAGTGTGAAACCTGGGTCCCGCCATCTTCTATCTATTTGTGTAATTGTTCAATTCCACCATATATGTATAGCAGATCAGAATTGTTAACCAATATTCCCATGGAAAATAACAGTCAACTAAAGTACAGTGCTTATGTATAGTTTCTTTTGCCCTCAATCTTACAAATTTCATTCATTTTCATGGTTACAGAGGTCAGCACTTTTCCCCCAACCCCTTTAAATGAGGTTGTAAATGTACTTGTAACACAGTTAATTTTGGTTACTTTTTGTATTTGATCTGGGACCCCCCCCCCAAAGCCCCAAATGACTTTTTTTATTTGCACATATTAAGGTTTATTCCTGTGCTGTATATTCTCTAGATTTTGACAAATGCCTAATGCCATGTATCCACCATCACAATATCATCCAGTAGTTTCATTGCCCTGAAATATCCCGTGCTTCACCTATTTACCTCTCCCCCCAGCCTCAAGCCCCTGGCAGCCACTGATCTTTTTACCATCTCTATAGTTTTGCTTTCCAGAATTGTATATAGTTGGACTCATACAGCACGTACCCTTTTAAACTGGCTTCTTTCACTTAGTAATAGTCATTGAAGATTCATTCATGCCTTTTTATAAGTTGATAGCTCCTTTCTTTTTATTGTTGAATAATATTCCATTTTGTAGATTTATCATAGTTTGTTTTTCCATTCACTTATTGAAGGGCATTTTTATTGCTTTCAGCTTTTGGCTATTATGCATAAATCTGCTATAGACATTCATATGCAGGCTTTTTTGCGGACATAAACTTTCAAATAAGCTAGGTAAATGGCTAGGAGTGCAACTGCTGGATCATATGGTAAGATTATATTTAGCTTTGTTAGAAACACTGTCATCCAAAAAGTACCATTTTGTGTTCCCAGCACCAATGAATAAGTTCCTGGCCGGGCGTGGTGGCTCATGCCTGTAATCCCAGCACTTTGGGAGGCCAAGGAGGGCGGATCATGAGATCAGGAGTTCGAGACCAGCCTGACCAATATGGCAAAACCTCGTCTCTACTAAAAATACAAAAATTAGCCAGGCATGGTGGCATGCACCTGAGGTCCCAGCTACTCGGGAGGCTGAGACAGGAGAATTGCTTGAACCTGGGAGGCAGAGGTTGCAGTGAGCCGAGATTGAGTCATTGCACTTCGGCCTGGGTGACAGAGCAAGACTCTGTCTCAAAAAAAAAAAAAAAAAAAAAGGAGAATTTCTTCCTGTTGCTCCACATCAATTGGTATTGCTAGTTTTTAAATTTTAGCCATTTAACAGGTTTGTAGTGATATGTTACTTTTCAATTTCCTAATGACAAATGATGGTGAGTATATTTTCATATGTTAATTTACCATCTACATATTTTAATCAGTAAACGGTCTTTCGGATCTTCATTGGTAAACAGTTTGTTCAGGCTTTTTTTTTACTTTAATACATCAAAAGTTTACTTCTTTTTTTATTATTTATTTTATTTATTTATTTATTTTGAGACAGGATCTCACTCTGTTGCTCAAGCTGGAGTGCAGTGGTGCAATCAGGGCTTACTGCACCCTCAACCTTCTGGGCTCAAATGATCCTCCTACCTCAGGCTGCCCTTTTCTCCCCACCTCCAGTAGTTGGGACTACAGGTATACACCACCACGCCCAGCTAATTTAAAAAAATGATTTTTTTTGTAGAGATGGGGTATTTCTGTGTTGCCCAGGCTAGTATGGAACTCCTGGGCTCAAGTGATTCTCCTGCTCAGGCTCCCAAACTGCTGGGAATATGTTTACTTCTTACTCATGTTAAATGTCCATTGAGGTATGGTTAAGGGCTCTTTTTCACACATAATTGTTCTTCTCAAACTAGGCTGATGCAGCCACTATCTAGAACTTTGATAGTTGCTGCGCCAAAAGGAAAACAGAACATATTGAAGTTCTGTTTGCTCTGGAAGCTTTTGCTTAAGAATGGCACAGGATACTTACCCCTACATTTCAGTGATCAAACCAAGTACGATGACCATGTCTGATTATTGCTGTGGGGAGATGCAATTCTACCATGAGCCCCAAAAAAGAGAAAACTTGTAAACAATCAAAAATTCATGAACAATCCTAGTGAATACTAGATACAGAACATGGATATAGATGTAGAGGTAGATGAAAATGTATTCATATTTTTTCATTGTGATAAAATATACACATCTTTTGCCTATTTAAAAATTGGACTTCCTGCACTTTGGGAGGCCGAGGCAGGCAGGTCACGAGGTCAGGATTTCGAGAGCAAAGTGGCCAACATAGTGAAACCCCATCTCTGCTAAAAAGACAAAAATTAGCTGGGCATGGTGGCAGGTGCCTGTAATCCCATCTACTAGAGAGGCTGACACAGGAGAATCGCTTGAAACTGGAGGTGGAGGTTGCAATGAGCCAAAATTGTGCCACTGCACTCCAGCCTGGGCGACAGAGCTAGACTCCATCTAAAAAAAAAAAAAATTGGACATATTTTTTCTCCTTTCTGGGTCTTAAGAATGCTTTTTGGCTGGGCATGGTGGCTCACCTGTAAACCCAGCACTTTGGGAGGCAGAGGCAGGTGGATCACGAGGTCAGGGGATCGAGACCATCCTGGCTAACATGGTGAAATCCCATCTCTACTAAAAATACAAAACAAAAAAAATTAGCTGGGCATGGTGGCAGGAGCTTGTAGTCCCAGCTACTCGGGAGGCTGAGGCAGGAGAATGGCATGAACTCGGGAGGCAGAGCTTGCAATGAGCCAAGATCGTGCCACTGCACTCTACCCTGGGTGACAGAGCGAGACTCCATCTCAAAAAACAAACACAAACAAAAAAGGAGTGCTTTGTGTGTTTTTCATACAAGACCTTTATCAGATATGTGTCTTACAAATTTTTTCTGAACAGTATCTTTCACAGAGCAGAAGTTTTTAATTTTAATAAGTTCAACTTACCAGTTTTTTTATAGATTGTGCTTTTGGTGTTGTATATAAAAATTATCACCAAACCTAAGGCTTTCTATATTTTCTTCTAGAAGTTTTATAGCTTTGCATTTTACATTTTGGCCTATGATCCATTTTGAGTTAATTTTTGTGAAGGCTTACATGTGTGTCTGCATTCAGTTTTTTTTGCATATGATGTCCAATTGTTCCCACACCATTTGCTACAAAGATGACATTCTCTCCATTTGAATTGCCTTTGCTCCTTGGTCAAAAATCAGTTGGTTATCTTTGTAGCTTGTTTCTGGGCTCTCTAATGTGTGTGTGTTTTTTAAGCTATGTTTCTTCTTTCACCAATACCATGCTGTCTTGATGACTGTATTTTTATAGTCAGAACGTGTGAGACTTCCACCTTTTTTCTTCTACTTCAGTATTGTGTTGGCTATTCTAGGTATTTTACCTTACACGTAATATTTGCATTAGTTTATCGATATCCCAGCCTTGCTGGGATTTTGATTGGGATTATGTTAAATCTATAGATCAGGTTAGGAAGAATTGACATCTTAACCATGTTGAATCTTCCAATCCATGAACTTGGAATCTCTCTTCATTTATTTAGATTTTTTAAAATTTCTTTCACAAGAGTTTTGCAGTTTCAGTTATAGAATTTTTATTGTGTACCAGGTATGATGTAGATACCAGGATTACAAAGGTGTAACTGAGAAGAGTGCTGCCCTTAGGAAGCTGACAATTTAATAAGTGGAGAAGGATAGTGGTAATGACATATGGTAAGTGTTACAGGTTTGTGGGAAGAAAAGGTTAGAGTAGATAGTTCTATAGGAAGAGAAAGAAAGCACCATCATAGAAATGACATAAGTATTTGCTAAATGATAACATTTGCAGGAGGCCCTCTGGGCAGGAACAGTATTTGGTCAGTTCACTTTTGGATCTTAGGGTTCAATGGCTTGGCAGTGAGGACTGAGGCTGTAGGGGTGCAGATCCCAGTAGACTGAGAGTGTCAAGTTGAGTGCTTTGAAGTCTATTCTTAAGACAGGGTGAAAGGAAGGGATTGTGCGAGCTGGCGAATGGCATGCCAAGATTTTCATTAAGAAAGACTACTTTGCTAGTAGTATAGCAGGGTAGAGAAAGATTATTATAATAGGTTACATAATTGGTAAGAACCAAGGTAGTGAATGTGGGGATAGAAAAAAAGACTTAGATTTGAGAGATATTTCAGAAGTTAAATTGATAGATGGATAGGATTTAGTAACTAATTAATTGGATATAGGATAAGTGTAATTCAGAAGTTTCTGGAAAAGTGGTTATGCCACTGGCCAGAATCAGAAATACAGGAAGATTAGATTAGTGGGGGTTGTGAACAACAAGTTTCATTTTGGACTAAAACTTGACAAAGTTTGGGGTGCCTGTGGGTTATCCAGTGAAAGGTTTTCTTTTAGCTTTTGGAGGTACAGCTCTCTTTAGGGCTACCTCCTCAGAGAGGCCTTCCTGACAACCCTCTCTAAAACAGCATTCATCCCTCTATCCCCTTAATTTTGCCTTTTATTTTTGGTATAATATAGCTCATCATGATCTGATATTATATAGTTATTAGATTTTTTACCTCTCCCCCATTATGTCCATGTGAACATTGTCTATTTTACCTACTGTGTGGAATAATGTGTAACTCACATAAGCACTCAATAAATATGTTTTAGGTTAATAAATGAATATATATGTCTAGGTAAGGTATAGGCAACATATTGGCCTTCAAATACAAGTTTTAGAGGCATCCCTATACAGATGCCAGTTAAAAAACATGCAGCCATGGATCCCTAGGGAATAGCATGTGGTATAAAAACAGAGGGAGCACAGTAGCCATATGCAGAAGATTGAAGCTGCACCCCTTCCTTACAACATATACAAAAATCAACTCAAGATGGATTAAAGACTTACATGTAAAATCCGAAACTATAAAATCCCTGGAACACAACCTAGGCAATACCATCCTGGACATAGGAACGGGCAAAGATTTCATGACAAAGACATCAAAAGCAATCACAACAAAAGCAAAAATTGACAAATGGGATCTAATTAAACTTAAGAGCTTCTGCACAGCAAAAGAAACTATCAACAGAGTAGACAGACAGCCTACAGAATGGGAGAAAATTTTGGCAAACTATGCATCTGACGAAGGTCAAATGTCCAGTATCTATAAGGAACTTAAACAAATTTACAAAAGAAAAGCAAACAACCCCATTAAAAAGTGGGCAAAGGACACGAACACACATTTCTCAAGAGAAGACATAGATGAAGCCAACAGGCATATGAAAAAAAGCTTAATATCACTGATCATTAGAGAAACGCAAACCAAAACCACAATGAGATAATATCTCACACCAGGCAGAATGGCTATTATTAAAAAGTCAAAAAATAACAGATGCTGGTGAGGTTTTGGATAAAAGGGAACACTTATAAACTGTTGCTGGGAGTGTAAATTAGTTCAACCATTATGGAAAGCGGTATGCTGATTCCTCAAAGAGTTAAAAGCAGAGCTACCATTTGGCCCAGCAATCCCATTACTGGGTATATACCCAAAGGAATATAAATCATACTACCATAAAGACACATGCACTCATAAGTTCATTGCAGCACCGTTCACAATAGCAAAGACATGGAATCAACCTAAATGCTCATCGATGACAGACTGGATAAAGAAAATGTGGTACATATACATCATGGAATATTATGACCCATAAAAAAGAACGAGATCATGTCTTTTGCAGTAACACAGATGGAGCTGGAGGCTATCATTCTTAGCCAACTAACACAGAAACAGAAAACCAAATACCACACGTTATCACTTATAAGTGTGAGCTAAATAAGAACTTATGAGCACAAAGATGGAAACAACAGATACTGGGGTCTATTTGATGGGAGGGACAAGGGAGAGGAGCAGAAAAGGTAACTATTGGGTACTAAGCTTAATACCTGGTGATGTATTAATATGTACAACAAACCCTCATGAAACATGTTTATGTAACAAACCTTCACATGTACCCCCAAAACCTAAAATAAATTTTTTAAAGCAGAATCTAAAAAAAAAAAAAAAAAAGTACAGAATCATAGAAAGCATTAACTTTTAAGCAGCAGGTGGAGGAAAATAATCTAGAAAAAGAGAATGAGAAAGAGTAATCCAAGATGTACAAAAAGAAGTCCTAAGGATTCCAGGGGAGTAAAATTTCAAGGAGGGGTTAAGAGTTGAATTGTGTACCCCAGAATTCAAGTACTGAAGTTGTAACCCTCAATATCTCAGGATGTGACCTTATTTGGAGGTGGGGTCTTTACAGGTGCAGTCAAGTTAAAGTGAGATCATCAGGGTGGTCTCTAATTCAGTATGACTCATATCCTTAGAAAAAGGGAAATTGTGGCTACAGAGATGCACATACAGAGAGAATGCCATGTGAACATGAAGATGGCCATCTACAAGCAAGAAGACAGGCCTGGAACAGATCTTCCCCTCACAGTCCTCAGAAGGAACCAACCCTCCCCACACTTCGATTTTGGACTTCAAGCCTCCAGAACTGTAAGACAATACATTTCTCTTGTTTAAGCCACTTGGTGGTGATACTTTATTACAGCAGCCCTAACAAACTAATAAGAGGGAGTGGTCAGTCATCTTGCTTATTTTATTTTACTTTTTTTGAGAGAAGGTCTTGCTCTGTCAACCAGGCTAGAGCGCAGTGGTGTGATCTTGGCTTACTGCAGCCTTGACCTCCTGGACTCAAGCAATCCTCTCGTCTCAGCCTCCCAAGTAGCTGGAACCACAGGCATGCACCACCATACCTGGCTATTTTTTAAAATTTTTGCAGAGATAACGTCTTGCTCTGTTGCCCAGGCTGTTCTCAAATTCCTGGGCTCAGGCGATCTTCCCACCTTGGCCTCCCAAAGTGCTAGGATTACAGACATGAGCCACTATGTCTGGCCCGTCTTACTAATGATTGTTCTGGTTAGATAAGAAATGAAAAAAAAAAAAAAAAAAAAAAACACCTATTGAGTTAGTGATTAATAGGTCAGTGATACTTTAGCAAGAACAATTTCAGATGCAGAAATCCTATTTTGGTGGATCAAGGAGTGCACAGTAGCACACCAAATACAGACCATTCATACGTTTTGCTTTAAATAAACTTGACACATGGAAGGGAAGGTGGTTTGTTCAGGTTCTCATCACTTCAGACTTCCTACTTAATTGTATTGATTCTCTGGCTACTTCTGTCCACCTTGTTTTTTTTTTTTTTTAAATTAAATTAGTCTTTCTCCTTTTACTTTTTTTAATGTAGGTTCTTGCTCTGTTGTCCAGGCTGGAGGAGTACAGTGGTATGATCACGGCTCACTACAATACCTACCTCCTGGGCTCAAGTGATCCTCCTGCCTCGGCCTCACGAGTACCTGGGACTACAGGCATGCATCACCATGCCTGGCCAACTTTAAAAATTTTTTTTGTAGAGACAGGGTATTGCTATGCTTCCCAGGCTTGTCTCAAACTCCTGGCCTCAAGTGATCCTCCTGCCTCAGCCTCCCAAAGTGCTGGAATTACAGGTGTGAGCCACTGTGACTGGCTTATTCCTTCTAATTTTTTATTTTCAGCATTTTATTTCTCTGTTCCAAAATTTTTGGTGGTTCTTTGATTGCCTGTAGGATAAAGGCCTTGGATTAGTTTTCAAGACTTCACATATTCTGGGCCCTACTATGCCAATTCAGATTTACCTTTCTGCATTGGGATCCTAGTCCCTCACTCTCTCTTACATAGATCAAATTTATGAAAAACTCCAACCTCCTTTTCTTTTTTTGTGTTTCCCTCTAGCTATATGTTACTATCCTTCAAGGTAAAGTTTAAGCTCTATCTCCATTAGGACTTTGTCTCTTCTAGCTAGTAATTAAGACCATCTTCTGTGATTTAAATGTCAGTTAAAAGCTAACAATTTAGTTTTATTTACAAATACACATTTAAAGATGTATCTACAGAGGCAAATAGTGGAAAATTGGGACTATTTCTGAATAATAGTAGTCAAGTGATCCTGCCTTTATCTAAAAATCCTACATAGGCCATTAGTTAACTGAAATCGCTAAGCAAGTAAAGCTTTGTGCCACTCTAGAAGGAACTCCATATTGATACTGGGTTTCAGTTCATCCATAATTTATATGCCTCCTTTTCCTCCAGCTGAATTTTCAGCCAACCAAGAGATAAATAAGGCGTTATTACAGATTAAAACTAGATTGGAGGACATACCTTAGGTGTATGGTAATAACAACGAACCCAAAGAATTAGGTAGACTCGCCACTCTGTCACAGCCATTCTGGGAAACTGCATCCTCTCTTCCCCTATCCTATAGGGAGCCTTTATTGCTAAGTTTGCTTCATTGCTGAAAGCATATTAGAATACGTGTTTTTTTGAACAGGTAGAAGATCCATGAAGGAAAAAATAAAGGGTAGGTTGACCCATTTATGCCTGATTCCTGCTCCTAAACAGGAGGGAATAAGTGAGAGGGGAGCAAAGAAAGGCCAGTACTTTTGCTCTGTTTAAAGGTGCTTCCCCTTTAAAGGGCACATTAGGAGTTAGCAATAAGTTCGCACCTAACAGTCAGGAAAGATTTCTTCCTGAGAAGTTTCCTAGGGACTCATAGCACTTGGATCAGTATTCTGAAAAACTTCAAGAAAGAATCCTTCCCCTCCACTCTCTCTAAAATAGCCCAAAGATTAACCTAACTCTTTAGTGTGCTTTGTGGATACCTATACGTTTGAATTAACAGTTATAATTTCTAGTTTTTGGTTTGAAAAAGACTGGCAGATAACAAAACAAGGCACAACTAAAATTATGGCCCTACGTGTGAGGTACCACTTGAAATAAAAGCAACCACATCAGATCTTGTCACACTTAAATCTTACTCCTTATTGCCTCAAAATAAAGAACTTCTTCCTCTCAATGCCAACATAAAAAAAAATTATCCATGTGAGAAAATTTAAACATGACAGTCAGAACCAGGATTTAAAGTAGATTCCTGGGCACAATTACTTGAAGCATGAATTTGGTGAATGACAAACGCCACTGCACTCCAGCCTGGGTGACAGAGAGAGACTCCGTCTCAAAAAAAAAAAAAAAAAAAAAAGATCAGATCTCAATTGAAACCCTGGACTCATCGCTTCATAAATCAAGCCCACCTGCTCTAAATGTTCTAGATCTCATGTTGCTCTGTTCTACTCTCATTTTGTGACTGCACATTTGACTTAAGGGTTTAAGCTAAATTTTGAAACTTTATGTACAGGCGTTGATTAACCTTAGCTGGATCCAGAGCATAGTTTATCGCTTTATATTTAAAAGGAAAAAAAAAGCACAGTCCTTTACTTACCCCAAATTATGGATCTCTTAGTTTACCAGGCATTCAAGTTTTTTATTGATACATAATATGTTACATATTTATGGGGTACATGTGACACTTTGTTACATGCATAGAATGTCTAATGATCAAGTCAGAGGATTTGGGGTGTCCATCATCTTGAATATTTATCATTTATCATGTGTTGGAACATTTCAAGTTTTCTCTTTTAGTTATTTTGAAATGCACACTACATTGTTGCTAACTATAGTCACCCCACTCTGCTACTGAACATTAGAACTTATACGTTCTATCTATCTGTATGTTTGTACCCATTGACCAACCTCTTTTCATCCCTCCCCTACTCTGCTCTCACCCACATACCCTTCCTAGTCTCTGATATCTATCATTCTACTCTCTACCTCAATGAGTGAGCACAGGTGAAATTTATATTTCTGTACCTGGCTTATTTCTCTGCTTAACATAATGACCTCCAGTTCCATCCATGTTGTTTCAAATAAAAGGATCCATTCTTTTTTATGGTTAAATAGTACTCCATTGTGTATATATACCACATTTTTCTATCCATTCATCTATTGATGGACACTTAGGTTGATTCCATATCTTTGCTATTGTGAATAGTGCTGCAATAAATATACAAGTGCAGGTATCCCTTTGATATACTGATTTCTTTTCCTTTGAATGAATGCCCAGTAGTGGGATTGCTGGATCATATAGTAGTTCTATTTTTAGTTTTTTGAGGAATCTCCATACTGTTTTCCATAGTGGCTGTACTAATTTACATTCCTACCAACAGTGTATTAGAGTTCCCTTTTCTCCACATCCTCACCAGCATCTGTTATCTTTTGGCTTTTTAATTATAGACACTCTGAGGTAAGATGACATCTCATTTTGGTTTTTGATTTTCATTTCCCTGATGACTTATGATGTTGAGCATTTTTTCATATACTTATTGACCATTTGTATGTTTTCAGTTTTAATGCTTAAAATAGAAAGGAATAGAACAACAAAAGGAAAAGGCATGAAATAGAATGTCTTGTAGGCAAGTTGAAATCTGTTTTATTTACCACCTCCTTAAACTAACATTTTTCTTTTAAAATGTATTAATTTCATAAAACAGAAGGATAAACCATCTCACTTCATAATACGTCCTACTTGAAACAATACATAGCCTTCAAGTGCTGGTTCTGATTGTGGTCAGAATTTTAAGTTAAGTCTTATGAGGATAGTGGGGTTTGTCTGATAAGTTACGATGTTAAAATGTTTTTGCTTCTGCAATAATTTAAAATAATATTTAATATTTTTTGGTCTGGAAATTTCTTCTTCTATATCTGCCACCCACAACCCAGTTTACATTTGCATTTACTAGTTTGGCTGTATAGATTAAGAAGTGATAATTAAGAAACAGCAACAGGAAAGTTTATAAAGTTTCAGAGTACATGATTAGGGCACATTATTGCATAAATAAAGTTAAAGCTAAGGTTTTGTTTCCATATGCTTCAATTCTCATCAAGCTGATTCTAAATTACTTTATATTTTTGAAAGTTCCCAATAAATTTAGATTTTCTAGATATAGCAGATTGAAACATAGTAACTTACCATCTTTTCTGCCTATTGGACTTACATTATGGATCTAGGAGGTATCAAGTGCCATATTAAACATATTCTTGCCACCAGCTTCTATGAAATTGATGTCTTTAATCAAGTCATGCATACAAATTTGGTCAGTGCTATTCTGTATGGATTAGGATCTAAGGGTTTATACATAAAATTGATCTATAAGGAGATATATGCTCAGATATGCAGAGTCATGCTGGGGATGCCCACAGGTCTCCCCATTTTCACACTTAGATTGCTAGGTGAGGTCAAAGCTAAATTCTAATTCCATTTAGTTTTAAGAAATAATCTGCCTTCTCTCTTTCCTGAACAGTTTCCAATTATTTAGCTTTTTTCCTCTAAAATCCATGGAGCAGAGTTAAGCACTATGTCCCCTCTAATTACATAGCATATTTGAAGGAGCTCTGTAAGGAATGGAGCAAGAGAAGAGAGTACTAAGCAGGAAAAAGGCCAGATTCTTGAATCATATTTGCAATGTGTTAAATTATTTGGGGAACACTGCAGTCATTTTTGTTCAAGAGTCAAGTGACACTGGAAAACAATACTTTTTCAAGATAATCATTTAGATTTATTTTTAAAAGGAGACGAGAGTTCTCTTGTTGATTTTATAAGAGCAAAGGCAACAGTCAGCCATTCTTTTGGCTAATTCATACGATCCTCAAGTAAAACTTAAGCCCAGGTTACTTTGGTAGGATTTAAAGTAGTAAGACATATGTGAATAAAATGATATTAGGTCTGTGTAATTCTGAATAATAAAATAAAGATTAAGATGGTAATATTGGTCCCTCAAGTACTGGTATTTAAACTTTAAAAATCAATCAAGAGAGAAGATTAAGTGGTGTTTCTTTGGTACGAAAAATGTAAAGCTAAGACCAAATTGTTTTACTTCACAGATTTAAGATACAAAGAATGATATTTAAAGATATTAAAATAACTATTACATTATCTTCAGTTTGTAAAGAATCTCTTATGAAGTACACTTAGAAGAAATCCCTGAGTATATTAAGTACTCTATTAGTATCTTTCTTCATAAACAAAGAGGAACAATTTAAAGGCTTTGCAAGACATATAAACACAGTGCTTAGTAAAAGCATTATCTGTTTATAAGGCTCTCTCCATCATGCTTGTAAATTAGGCCACCAAATGCTTAAGAGGAGAAATAATAGATTCACAAAATTAAACTCTAACATTTGAATACATTAACCACTCTCAAGTAAATTTAAAAACCATTCTCTGATGGTGTTTCTGTGTTGTTTTAGCCACTCGATATTGTTTTTCACTGTTTCCAGAACTTGTTCCCTAGATTTTTCTCCGGCTCCAGCTTGTGGATATTTTGCAAAAAAGCTCTCCATCTAGAAAAGAGAGGGGAGTAATTAGGATTGTCATTTATAGCCAAATTAGTCTTCAAGAATTTCATTCACAAACTGGATTTGCTTCTTTCTTACCTAGAAATTCAGTATCACTGCACAATGTTGAGCTACACCTCTGGCACGTCATTCAGACTGAATCCATCTCTCAGATTAGCAATAGTTACCCATGGCTTTTAGATCCCCGCAGCATGTCAAACCAAAATAGGCTCTGACATTTTGGGGAAGGATGGCAGCATGTCAATCGCTAGTATGCCCATTTCTGTTTCTGCTGCTTTCTCTATTTTCTCTGAATTCCTCAAGCTGTTCCCTGGAAAATCTCACTTATGGAGTGATGGTTTTGCTTAGCCTTTCACTCCAGGAGTCTGGAGTATTTTAATGTACTTTCAGTTCACTTACTAAGGACTCATAAAGCAAATCTTTCTTAAAATTAGTGCTGTACTCCCTCTGGCCTCCAAAGCCCTACCCCAAACTCAACTATACTGGGATTATTTGCTATAAAAATAAGAATAATTTGGTTTTTTAACGTACAGAAAACTCTTAGCATTCTAATATCTAACACACAGATATTGAAACTTCTTACAATCTCTACCTGTTCAACATTAATAGACATTTTTCCTCGTTTGGACTTGAGATATTTGAAACCTGAAAGATTTGAGATTAGTTTTGAAATTGCAAAACTATGAATTCTGAATGGAATCAAATCTTGACCAACTTGTTCCAGAGTTACATTTACAGGAGAGGCGAGACTTTCTGCCCATGCTTTCATGAGCTGAACTGTCTGGTGTGGCCTTCTCAGTCCCCCGCCGCCTCAACTTTCTCAGCTTTTAAACTTTCTTAGAGGCTCTTTGAATTGTTTTACGTTTAGAAAAAAAATAAGCGTACATTTTATTAGATACAAGAATTATTTCTCAATTCACTATGTATACTTATCAAGATAAATGAAAACATATTTTACACCTTAAATATATACAATTTAAAAATACAAAACCAAAAAGAATTCTTTCTTTCTCCTTGTCTTCTGTGATTTGAATTGAGAAAATATCATTTCTATTTGAAAAAATAGTTTCATTCTATCCTGTTACTGGGTATATACCCAAAGGATTGTAAATCATTCTACTATAAAGACACATGCACATGTATGTTTACTGCAGCACTATTTACAATATCAAAGACTTGGAACCAACCCAAACACCCATCAATCATGGACTGGATAAAGAAAATGTGGCACATATACACCATGGAATACTATGCAGCCATAAAAAGAATGAGTTCATGTCCTTTGCAGGGACATGGATGAAGCTGGAAACCATCATTCTCAGCAAACTATCACAGAAACAGAAAACCAACCACAACATGTTCTCACTCATAAGTGGGAGCTGAACAATGAGAACACATGGACACAGGGAGGGAAACATCACACACCAGGGCCTGTCAGGGCAGGGGGGTGGGAGAAAGGGGAGGGAGAGCATTAGGACAAATACTAACGCATGCGGGGCTTAAAACCTAGATGGCGGGTTGATAGGTGCAGCAAACCACCATGGCACATGTATACCTATGTAACAAACCTGCACATTCTGCACATGTATCCCAGAACTTAAAGTAAAATTTTTTTTAAAAAAGTTTCATTCTGCTCCTTTTTGGACAAATGCAGGGGAATTTATCTTCATACCTGCCACAGTTGCAGTTCAGTGTTGAATGGCTCTGCTATTGTGACAATTCGGCCAAGGTTTCTGTTATTGAGTGTATATCTGGAGAGAAATTTAGAGTAAAAGGAAGTGTAAGTGCTCAGAATGTTACATATTTTCTCTAAATGCAGCTGTTTCCTTTTTATTTCATAGTTTTTAAAAGTAACTTTCAAAGTAAGCAAAACACAGTAAGAAAACCCATTTACTTAAAATCATTCTATTCAAGATAAATTCTTAGTAAACTCTGCACTTTGGTTTGTAGACAAATTGACACCGCCCTCTCAGATATGGAAGACTGCTTGTTGTAGTCCTCAAATCTGTTCTTTTTTTTCTGCACACATGAGCGCCCTGCTAGAGACTGTTTCTCAGGCAGGTAACCCAATTCTTACCAACAGAACATTAGCACGATGTTCAACTGCAGCCTCCTTGCTTAAATAAAGGGAAATTGCTTGCCTAGACGTCTTGGTTTTTTTCTCCTCTTCCCCCAAGCTAGAACATGTACATACCAGTGAAACGGCTTCAGCCGTGCAGATAGGATACTGGCCTGGCCTCACAAAGCAGAACCACACTAACAACCTGGACCACTCACCTCAGGAGTCTAACCGTAGTGAGAACTAATTACCCACACACGCCCTTTCAGCGGCTGCCTTTCTATGTTTCCGTTACGGCAGAACACCTCCAGCATCATTATCCTAATACTCTATGCATCTTCCTACGGGTACAGAAATTTAAATATAGGCTATTTATTCTGCTTTCAAAAAGCTTTATTAGTTGCTGGCATGTGGGGGTTATGATCTATATCGGTCTGCCTAAGCAAAGAAACTTAAAGCTAAGTTCCAAGACAGAATTTTAAAGATGATATTCTATCACTGTTCTCTCTGCATTTTCTGTCATAAAAAGCAAGAATCAGAAGCTTCCTTATAGACCACAAATGGTTGTGATAGAGGTAAAAAAAAATCTCATCACAACTAATCACAGTGCAAGAAACCCACAAAATTATGTATAAACCTTAAACCCCTGGAATGTTGAGGAGGGATACAAGAAAATATGTACACTGCAATAGGATAAATTTTACATTTAAAAATTATTACAGGCTGGGTGCGGTGGCTCACGCCTGTAATCCCAGAAGTTTGGGATCTCAAGGTGGACAGATGGCTTGAGGTCAGGAGTTCAAGACCACCCTGGGCAACATGGCGAAACCCCATATCTAACAAAAATACAAAAAGTAGCTGGGTGCGTGGTGGTGTGTGCCCCACAAGTAGTCCCAGCTACTTTCGGGGCTGAGGCGGGAGGATCACTTGAACCGGGGAGGTCGAGGCTGCAGTGAACCAAGATTGCGCCACTGCACTCCAGCTTGGGTGACGGAGTGAGACCTTGTCTCAAAAAAATTTTTATATATATATAATTTTTATAAATATTAAATGTTTCCTTTCCTATATATATATATATATATATGCAAAAGCAGAAATCATGACGATAAAAGCTGATAGTTTGTTTTATGCAAATTAAAAACTTTTATACTGAGCTGGGAGGTGATGGTTTGCCCTTGTAATCCCCGTGACTTGGGAAGCTGAGATGAGAGGATCCACTGAGCCCAGGAGTTCAAGACTAGTCTGGGTAACAAAAGAGTTTTATACAAAAAAAAAAAAAAATCCTACCATATACAAAATTAAAAGCCAAATACTAATTGAGAACAAATCGTTGCAATATATATGATAAAGAGCAAATATTTTTGCCATGTTTCGAACCCTTACAAACTGGTAACAGGGAGAAATATGACAGCATGAATTTAACAAAGGAATGAAAATGTACCAATGGGAAAAGAATAAAATGTTCTCATAATCAGGCATGATTTCAGTGTACTAGGTCCAGTGCCCACTCTTATCACAGACGCCACTGAATTTAAAGCCAATGTATTTTTTCATCCCTAATGTCATCAGTCATTATCTAAAATGTGATTCTGAAGCATTAGTGACGCTGCCCCTGACACATTTCTTTCTTGCCTCTGACACATACTTTCTTGCCTCTGACACATTTCCTAGATCTCCCCAGGCTCTTGAACCCTTTCACCTAGCCCTCTGGAACTGTCTCTTTGCAGGGAACACTACTTCTCATTCTACTTAGAGAATGTTTATATTCCCACATCATTTGTAGCATCAGGTCAGGACACAGAGTCAGTGTGCTCAAGCTCCCCATTGCTACTTCCAGACCAGCATTCCTCCAGCCTCTTTAAAAATCTCTGTTCCCTTATGTTATTCCCTTGCATTTAATGATACATTTTGATACCTGCAGGACTCCTCCAAGCCATGCCATCATTCTAGGTAATTTCCAGGTCCACACAGATGAATGATACAACATCTCTTCTCTTAGTTCCTTAACCTTATTTCCAGTGAGATTTTCTTCACTTGACTTCAGCCACCAAACTCCTATGATACTTTGTGATCATCCATAAGTCATCTGCCTCTAAAATTGTTAATTTATTCACCCTCTATGACATGTTATATCTTTCAGTTTCCACTGTGACTGTTCTTTCACTTTACCTGGACTTCTGGCCCTTTGACTATTCCCACCCCTACTATCTCTTAAACCATCAGATCTTCCTTTTCTTGCATTTATTTCTTTATGTAGTTTAGATTCCATGGTCTATCATTTTGAATAACATTTTTGCCTGAGACCTGAACTTTTTTATACTTTAATAATTTATGTATAATAAAGTATACATGTATTTGTGTGACTCTTTACTTAAAATTTGTCTCTACTCAAAGCTTCCTGACGACAGAGAACCAGGTCTGTTTCTCCTTACTATTGCATGCCCGATGCCAGTCATAATGCCTAGCACAGAGTAGGTGCTCCACAATATTTACTGGATGAAAGAAATGTAATTTAAAATGAGATATCAGTTTTCATATATTCAATTAACAAAGATACATAAAAATAACAACACTGAGCATTGAAAAGGGTTGGAAAAATAGGCAGTTACTAGCAACAGTTTTTAGAATGGCAATTTTGCAACATTTATCAGAAACCCTAAAAATAAACACATCTTTTCACCCAGTAGTATTACTTCTACCATTACTTGTATTCTAAAGAAATTGTCAAGGATATTAAAAAAAACAATGAAGGATTCAGTGTACAAGACTGTTCATCAATACACTACATATAGTTGTAGGGGAACAATTCTATTGTCCAACATATAGGGATTGGCTAAATAAACTAAGATATATGTACACATTGAAACATTATTAAGCCATTCAAAATAACATTGAAGATGCACACTTAAAGACATGAAAAGACACCCACAATAAAGGATGATGAGAAAAAAAGGCAAGTTATAAAACAAATTTATAATATATTTCTATTTCTGTAAATTAAGTTAAACAACCATAGAAAAACTCAAAGAGAAACAGTAATATGACAATAGTAGTTATTTCTTGGTAGTTGCATTACAGGTAATTTTTGTACTTTTCTTTCTGTTCGTATGCATTTTGTGCAAAAAACACATACCAGTTTCACAATAAGAAAATAAGAATTTAAAAAAGCAAATCACACTGAGTTGCTTTGATGAGATCCTATAGATTCAAAGAAAGTCTGCTAATTGTAGCTAATAAAACAATTTTTTCAGTGACCTATAATTTCTGTAATATTTATTTCTGTTTTGTCTAAAGGACATATTTAGAAACTAGCAATGAATATGCCGAGTGAAAACTGCAACTACTTGTTTAAATACCAGAAATGCCAGAACAAAATATGTACACCTCAGGAAACTAATATCATATAAAGTATAGGAAATAAGGGAAAATATACTGCATGCTTATCATATTGGTTATTCTTAAAAACTAAAATAAGGATTTAATTATATTTTAAACAATTTAAAAAAATACAAATATTGTCTTCTTGGATTTAATATTTATGCAAATATTATTATGTTATCCAAAGAAATAATTTTAATACACACAAAACTTTTAAGTGCTTATTAAATTGTTTGGTTTATTAGGTAGTATTTGAAGGGTTTCAATCATGTCCTAATGACTTAATTTTTCATCTACCGTCATAAACTAAAATTACACCACATTATTATTGGGTCAACTCAACTTCACGGTTTCATCTAAGAGTTTATTGGAAGAAACAAAAACAAAGAATAATTTCTGAAGTATCTTTGGGACTTTGTGGCTAAGTCTCAAATTGGCAAGGACATTAGTAGTGTGGCCATCAGTTGTCATAAAATCACATGATAAAAGCTTTATTTAAATAGAAGCTTATTTATTTCAGGATGACAATAAATTGTTCAGAAATGGAGATAGTAAAACTATTCATCCTGAAATTTGGAAAATGTTCAAGTGTTTGGAAATATTTGGATAAAGTTTGGCTCATTTTTGTTTAATTTTTATTATCCAATTTTCATAGGGAAGTTCTGTTTATTCAAGCCAAGTACAATTAATATTGGGTGTTTGTGTGTGTTAGACATGTGGTTATTGTGTAATTTTATGTTTGGGGCCATTTGAAATAATATCTCATGAGAATTAGATCATTAGATTATGAAGAAATGCTAAAAGCCTTGGGCGAGAGTTTTGGAGTACTTCTGGAAATAGTTTATCTTCTTTTTTTATCTTGAAAAACAATCAATTTATCAGGCCTAATACATTTATTTTAAGGCCAGATGCTTATGTAATTTATGACAAGGTAAAACCTATTTTTTTCTACTTCTTAATTTTCCTGAAGTGAAACAACTAATTTTTAAAAATGAAAAATGCATTATTTGAAATAAATCACAGCAGAGCTACTCAAATAGTCCTTGAAAAATATTTATTCAATAAATAATAAGTTAATGGCCATTTTATGCAAAATAAAACACTATTTACTTATCTTTTCACAATAACTCAAAAGTAACTTTTGTGCTTCATCTACATAGGTTTCCTGCACCATACACCACAGAAAAAGAGATAGTTTTATGGTCTTTTCAATTAAAACAAAATACGCAGTATTTATCACTAGCCATATATTTTTCAAAACGGAGGGTATTACCTTGCATGATACAAACCATTGCATCTAGATAATAACATATTCTTAATAGGTATAGTCATACATTCTAAATTAAGCATTTCATTTAAACAATCATAAAAGTTGAACAATGCACATGTGTGCACGCGCACACACACACACACACACACTCACTCACATACATACCAACCAATCTTCATAGAGATGGATGAACAGTGACACTCAATAGTTACAAGAATAGAAAAGGTAAAAAATTTATCACAAATAGGCAGAAGCAATGTAGTGTATTTTGGTTGGGAGCTAGAGGTAGAATCTGAATCTCAGAAGGAAAAGAAATGTAAATGGACATAATAGCACCCTGGTGAGTTGTGGGGTAGAAAAGAGAAAATAATTAAAAGTTATAATTGGAGTTGGTATTTCTCATAAGGCAGTCATTATCAATGAGACAGTGCCACTGGATTGACAGGAGAGATTAAGAGGAGATAACACAGGCTATTTCCTAATGTAAGGATTACAGATGGTAAAGGTCTTTTCATCAATGTTTATACGTTTATTTGGGATATATGTTTATTCTATATTCTATTTTACATTCTGTCAAAGAACTGCCTTTTGGATGGAAATTGTGCATTATATTTAGAGCATCAGAACCAAGAGCAGCAATCTTTCTTCTGCACAGGGCTGAGGAAATACGAAGTTTGGAAAGGCATCTCTTTAACTGATTTTGCTCTTGTCCTTGCTAGTTCCCATTTTAAAACTTCTATTGCCTAGGAAATATAATTCCCTTTTAAGAACCATTCAAAATACTTGAAACTTCATTATCTGGTCAGGATAGGTAATAGTTATCACCCACATAAGCTCAGTATGATATAGAACTCTAATTTGAACCCAGGTCCAATAATTTTTACCTAGCTTTCATCAAATATTAATTGAGAACTAAATATGTGCCTGGCATTATGCTAGGTACTAGCAAAACAGACAGAATTGTATTGTTTTAACCAAACAAAAAATAATGCAATTTAGTCTTCCAGATCTCAGAATTCTATAGGTCAGTTGAAACAATAATTTCCAGAAAAAAATTGTTCCTAAAATTAACTAGTACGTTGCTTCCCTGGAAGGACAATACCATGATCCTTTACCTCTAATAATATGCCATTTTAGATATTGTATAGATGTCAGAGACGGTGGCCCAAAGAAAAATGAAGGAACCAGTAGATAGTATGAAACAAAGAGAACAGCAGACCATTATCAGATCATCCCACCTGTTGACTAGATAGTCCCAGTTGAGTTGTATCCAATTCCAGGCCATGTTCTTCCCATAGCTGTTATATGAGATATATCGAATGACTGTAAACACATCCTGAGTTTTAATAAGGTTTGTGTCCTTGAGCAAATCCAAATACCTAAGAGAAGCCAAACAGAAAAACAATTCAAAGTGAACTTTTAATGTTCACCCTTAACTAAATTCCAATACAAAATAGTTTTCATGCCAGCAATTCAATTCTTGAGGTATCAACTGACAAAGTTAATTAAATATGACAAATGATGAAAGACAACTTAAAATTTTCTGATATGTTTAACTGTTTTTAAAGACCAACCTATGATTTTAAAGACTAGTGGAATGTAAACTATAAAACATTTAAAATTAAATTATTTTAGAAGCACCAAAAACAATTTTAAAACACAGAATTTTAACCATTAATATTTTAAAACAGGATTTATTGAATAGAGTACTTCACACACACACTTACCTATTATCCCACTGGATTTTTAAAAGAAGCCAGTAAATTAAGAGAAAGTATCTATGCTCTTATATTCTATAGGAAAGCAGTTGTTTGCTCCATCCTAGATTGTAAGAAATAATCCTATAATGTAACCTATATGGTTATATTAGTTGGCAATAATTAAGAATACAAATAAGTACAAGATAAATTAAATGACTAAATGGATAGGTTTAATTGTATGCCATGGCTATACCTAGAGTAGCACTTCTAGCCCAAGATCTTACAAGCGTATATTGTATTGAAAAAGTATTTCCAAATAAGGTCAGCACACATTTTATTCACTATGACAAGGGAACCTCAAAAATAGATGTCTACTACTGATAGATTAGATGTATTTTCATGTTACTCAAGTCTTGCTGCCCCGTGGCATCCTACCCATTGGCTTAATTAATTTATATCTTTAGGAAGATATGAGATAATAATTACAACAAAGGGATCACTGTTCAACTTGAGTTGTGAGCCTTTGAGAGTCAGCCTTTGTCAAAGAGGAAAGATATTTCTAAATTATGTATGCTTTTATTAATATATCAAGACCCTTAGCATACTTGACACAGAAATTTACCCTAAATGAGACTGGAGAAAACTCAAGCTTAAATAAAGTCCATGCCACATGAGAAACTGGAAAACACAACCTCTTAAGAACAGGTCTATAGTTCAGCATGTACTTTTGTGCTATGCCAAAATGGCATGGGAGAGTGATTGTACATCGTAGGCAAGGTGAGGTGAATATATGACTGAGTTTAAGGTAATGATCCTGGTTCCTTTGACTTGTGGGTCTTGTTTATGGGGACCTATCAGTTTCTTCAGCCTAGCAATAAGAGGCAGGGATGCTGGAAGACCTGATGGGAAAACAAAAATACCATACATACAGCACAGGTACTTCATGAACAGAAGCAAGTGACTGGGACCACTGCTTTCATCTCTGGATGACAGATAGTGCACCAGAAGGTAAAATGTGATCAATGAAAACTCAGTGGACTCTGGCCCAGACAAAAATAGGTAAACACCTTAAGGCCAAAGCAGCAAAAATCAGAGATGTCTTTCTCCATCACCACAAGGGTGGCATCTCTCTCTGTGCAGAAGGACCATGAGGAAGGGAAGGAACTCTAGAAGACTGAACATTTACTCCAAGAGACTATTTCAATGAGAACTCTCGTTTAACAACTCATTTAAAAACTAGACTGGCAGACAAAAATAGTCAACATCAGTTGTTCTCCCTCTCACTGGCTCATCACCCAACAGTGTGAGAACTCTTGGGAATAATTAGATAGAAAATCAAGGTCCTACATTTTCTTTGCACTTGCAGTTGTGTGGGTAAATCTACTTATATGAAAATACAACATATCAATCACATGTTTCAAATAAGAAAGGGATTCCAAGGAAGCTCATACTGCAGCCTGGACTTGCTGCAGAATCTTCTTTTACTCCAGTCATTATTTGAAACCAGAAGACTCTGTAAATGGTGAAAGTAACACACTCAAATGTGAGATATGTTGCTTCCAAAATTAAAAAAAAAGTTTATTAAGCCCACTAAAATAATCTTTTTCTGTGGCATGTCAGTCAAGGTGCAACAAATTTCTTTTACTTTGGAGGGAATGTTGTGATATGCTCTAAACTATTGAACTTCCAGAAATTGCACTAAAGTGGTGGGATCCTGAATTTATTTCATCCCCTAGTTCACAAGGTTCTTACTAAGGCATCTAAAGTACTTGCTAATTTTCCTACCAGATACAATCAGCACAATGCCATCAAAGTAACGAATTAGTGATGTTTTGTGAAATGTGAAAATGATCAAGTTCTTTTTTTTTTTTTTTTAAATAGATACTAGGTCTCACTATGTTGTCCAGGTTGGTCTTGAACTCCTGGGCTCAAGAAAACCTCCTGCCTTGGCCTCCCAAAGTGCTGGGATTATAGGCATGAGCCACTGTGCCCAGCCAAGATGATCAAGTTCTTGATGAACTGTCATGGCAGAGAGCAGGAGAATTAATATACAGCCCCGAGGAAAGAGGCCAAAGGTATATTATTGGCTCTACCTGGTAAAAGCAAACTGCTTCTGGTTGTCCTTTTAAATTGGTATTGCATTGTAATTTACTGTTTACATTCTGCCTCTCCCATGAAGCTATAAGTATCTCAAGGATAGATGTCATTTTTATTCATGTTTTATTCATTTTTATTTCCACAATCTATATATCTATACATAGAAAGGACACTGTAAGTTTTGGTTAAATAAATGAAGTAAATAACTCAGACACTATAACTAAGCAAAAAATGAATTAAGAAAGAAGCTTGTTGATTTCGAGTATAAATGCAGAGTGAGAAATGAGTCATAGATGAGCTTTGTGCCTTCTGAGTAAAGTGTAAATACATTTGTGGCAGACACTCCTCTTTCTCTACTCACAGAGCCCAGTTTTGCTCTGATACCATTAGATATCCTTGATCTTAGGTAAAACAGACTTCTACACCAGTCCCAGATAATTCTAATTGGCTCAAATCAGCCAAAGGAATTCAAGTTCACCCTCATGAGCAAAGGATCAAGTAGTAGACCAGAGTGTGACTCACAATGATGAAGGGTGACCCAGTTCTGGATTATGAGGGGAATTTGAGACAATTGTCCTGTTGGCATAAGAGACAGAGCCTTGTGAAGAAACTCTTTTGCTCGTGTCCTACCTCCATTACATATGTTTGTGTAAAAACAAAATGTTTCAAGCTCCGGAAGTCATGAGACATCCAACGTGTCAATCACTGAAAATCAGAAAGAGAAGAGCCTGGGTCCTGGGTGAAAATGTTGAGCTGCTGCACACAACTGGAAGCTACCTACCTCCAGAATGTGTTCCTATGAGATTACGTTTCCTTATTGTTTAGGCCAGTCTTACATGGATATTTTGTTTCTTGCAGGGAAAATAACTTTTAATGGATTTTTCTGGCAACAAAACATCATACTTTAATCTGACTCTTAAAGAGACTGTGACACATAAACTATTAAATACCATTTATATATGTGAAATAAAAGCCCAACTTACCTTGACAAAAGAGTAACGCTCTTCA
This sequence comes from Symphalangus syndactylus, assembly GCF_028878055.3. Lineage (NCBI taxonomy): Eukaryota > Metazoa > Chordata > Mammalia > Primates > Hylobatidae > Symphalangus > Symphalangus syndactylus. Next base: position 63,514,340 of record NC_072426.2, read on the forward strand.
CTGATGCTAATCCATAGAGCAGTTTTTCTTTTTCTTGAGCTAATGAAGTTTTCTGGTATTGCTCAAGAGTGTAGTTCCATGAAATCTCATTGCCAGAGTTCTGCATCCCATATCGATACACCAGAAGCCTGAGATTTACGGGAAGACTAGAAGAAGAAACAGTGTTTCAGAGATTTCAACTACTCTTTTCGCAATTGTCTTCTGAACATAACAATGTGAGTAATCACCTTACAGTCCCATTTAGCCACTGCTCAAATAACAAGGAAGCATTGTTCAAGGCGTCTCTGTCTCCCATCTTGCACGCAAACCCTAACACGGAGGAACGGAGTAGCCTTAAAAAACAAACACACACAAATCCAGGGCCTTAAGCACTTTTCAACAAGTCTTAAAACAAAAAACAAATGTTAAATGAATTTTAGTTGTTAAAAAGTGAGAAATAACTTTGTGACATGATCTCCAGCATCATTCCATCCCAGAGAATCTGCAATAGGCTTCACTTGACCTTGGAAGTATTCCTGAAATAAAAGTATTATGTATAATAAGTAATAATTTACATATCAGTAGTATCCCAATTATTATACTCAGCAGCCCCTGTTATAATGTGTTTTCCTACTAATTCAGAGAACTTTGCGCTTGTCCTTAGAAAAACAATGTATTTAATTTTTATCACATTGCAATTTTGCTTCAATCCTGAAAATATAAACCATCCTGGACCTTCCTGTAATGTTTTATAAAACTTTGGGTAAGGACCTTTTAACAGCTATTTCTTAGTTAACGTATGTAATAAATAGGAAAACACTCAACATACTTTCTGCACTAAGAAGATTGTTTAAGCATATACGAAATAATAAAAATAACTGATATTTGCATATTGCTTTAGGTTTTACAAAGCACTTTCATATTATTTGATCCTCACTATCCCATTACCGTAGGCAGGCAAGTGCTGCCATTCCTAATGTACAAAGGAAATTAAGACTCACAAATGTCAAATCATTTGTTCAAGATCTTTCATTTTGTAAATAGAAGAGCTAGAGATTTGAATCCAGAATTTGTTTAAAATTACAAGTGTCCTACTTGCGTGCTACAGAAATCACAAAGCAAAGAAATGGTATTTAGATGACTACATATAATAAAATCTCAATGCGGAAATACCGGCAGTAAGAATAAGAAGATATTATATTTTAGAAGAATAATTCATTTTAACATAAAGTCCATTTTTAAAAAGATCTAATTAGTATTTATTGTTTAAAATGTTGTAATTTTAAGTAAAATATTAATTGTTGTATTCCTTCTAACACTAAAATGCACCTAAGTGGTGTATGTATGCAGAACAACAAACTCTGATGTACTTCAAATTGAAAAAGAATAGACGGCGTAGCTCTGCTTTGATTAGTCAAGTCATTGCACTTTCTTTTGATTCCACCTGGCAAGCAAACATGGTTTACGTCCCCAGGAGCTCCTTCTCTCAGAAAGCATCCTATTCTACTAATGGCTAAACATTTACTTTCATAAGATACCATAGCATTAACGTCACCTCAATCATAGGATATAGCTCTTTATCATCTTCAAACATGCTAATGATGTAGGTTACAGCTGAAATGACTCTCTGCCATGGTAAAAAATCCTCTTCCCTTTTGAGATACTTGGTCAAGTTCAAAGCCACCTTATAATCTAGAAGTTGAGCTCTGAGAAAGACAAAAAAAAAAACAAAAACAACAAACCCTCAGTTAATTAAAAACCACAGACTTTAGTTTCCATTTAACTGAAAGTTCTGGTGATCAAAGCATCCCATGTTAATGAGGATTCTTCCATTCAACAATCAAGGAATTGCATTTATTGGTTGAAGCCCAATCAAAAACTTTTGTCCAAAATTATATAGTAGGGCTTTCATACATTCAATAGTAAGGCATTAAGATGTACATTTGAAAAAGCACAACAGCAAAATTTCAAATAAAACAAAAGCCATTTAGCTGTACAGTTAATATTGACAAATAGAAACTTTTAAATTTTAGGTTCCCAAATGGATTATAACATATAAATGCACTGTTATAAATGTATTTTGTTGAAATTATTTACATTTGCTTATGAAGAAGATACATAAATAACAGTACTCATTAATCCTGAATGCTTAAAACATTCAAATGGAACTTTTATTTTCCTTTATAACATCTTCTTTCTTATACAATTCCCAGTAATAGTCATTAAAAAAGTAAATTTTTCTCTTCTATAAAATTTGAAGATACTATTGACATTTCAAAGGTTAAAGAATCCACTTTCTTCCCCTTTCGAAAGAATTTTAGAACCTTTTGAAATCAGCTCAGCTTTCCCCACTTCCCTGTCCTGTTTTTTTTACTCCCTATCTCATGAAATCACTCTCTCAAGAAACCACTGGTCCAAGAATCTCTATTTCTGACCCTGCTTCTAGGGAACTCAACTCAAGACTACTAGCATTCTTACTCAACTTTGGGTCTCAAACTCTATTTATGTCCATAGACAGACAGCAATTCTGAAGGCCAGACTTGGTTGAGAATTTTCTTTGTTCGAAAATATTCTGTTTATATAGTGAGAGCCTAGCCTGGGGGACTTAAATTATAGAAGTTTACTATATTCTATAGTGTAGAGAGGTTGGAAGCTACAGCTTAAAATTTCCACCAAATAAAATGGAGAAGAGGACAAAAGTCATATGACAGCATTCTTGCTCTTTATATTGGGCTAAGGCACCTAGGAAGGTGGGGGGACTCTTAGAGCAGAAGGTTTGTTTTTTGTTTTCCTGAGTGTAACTTGGAAAGACTGCACAGTCCTTCTTAGAGAAGCCTGAGTTAAGTAGTTAAGTATAGTGTCTTGTCAAACATGGCTCTCTAGAGGGACAATACAAATGGTTGACAGGTACCTGGGGGAGTAAAACTGACCCCATGTGCTTGGGTTCTTCGGCAAGTTTTTCAGGTGGTGTGAACGGCACAAAAAGTTCCCAGCTGTCTAGTCACTCAACTGAACTTGCCAATTAAATTCAGGTTTCTGGCGTAAAACAGTCATTTTGCAATTAACTAAATTACCTTTGGATTCGTTTCCCATTCCCCGTCTTCTCACTTCCTTTAAGGGAAGTCCATGAGAGGATGGGAAAAGCTGCTTATAGAGTTCTGTGTTGTTCTCTGGTCATCTCTGCAAACACTTACAAAAATGTTTGTATCTAAGGTCCATGATCTTGGCTTGACTGATGTTCATCTGCTGGTTCTTATTTGCTAACGTGGCCGTTACCTTGGATATCCTTGGAGCCAGTGGCCCTTGAAACCTGCCTGAAATTCTGCTTAGATCATTAGTTTAGATGGTCCTTTCAGCTGTTCTCTTTGCCATTCTTCCCTTACCCAGTGACTCCTGCCCCCACCCACAGGCTTGACAGAGAGCACACTCTGCTTTCCCTTATGTTATTACCCACCCTCTCCTGGCTGTAGCAAGAAGTGGGCTGAAGAAGATAATATAAAGTAATTGCAAACAGAAAACAAAAAACAACAAAAACTATTATAACAAGCAGGGGGTGGGGTGGGGGGAAGAATTATTTCTGTGTCTGTTTTGGCAAGGCCCCAAGACTAAGTCTCTTGGCCTATGCTCCAAAAAAAGATGCAGGACTCCAAAGCAGGACTAACATGGTCAAGAACAGGACTGTGTGAGTCTTTGCTGATAGCCCACCACCAGCCTATAAAAGAGGCTGGAGAAACTAAGGAGAGACATTTTAGTGGAGGCCTTTCGAAGAGTGCTGTCAGTATACTGAGTACACTATAAATGCTCTCCCATCCAAGGGCTAGGGGACCAGATATTTTTCTGTCTAAATAAGACTCAGGAGAGAGGTTTCAGTGGGACCACTCGAAGGGGTTTACCTGTGTCTCCTGGAACTTGGAGGCACCGTGGCTTGGTGTCTGACACCCTGAGAAATCTAAAAGATGAGAGGCTATTTGGCTGCTGCTCTGGCCTCAGAGTGAAGAGATGGGACTGTATGGGGTGGCCTGTTCTTCCAAATATTGCCAAGGAAAAGCATACATGACAACTTCCTATGGACCAGAAGTGGGTCAGAAGTTTCCACCTGACCACCTCAAGGAAACTGCAGGAGAAAGATCCTTCTCAATGGAACGGATATGGGTGACAAAAATCCCATAAAAACACAACACAAGGAAAAGAATCAGCATTAAACATCAACAAAGTTCAGAGAGGACCAAAAGTAGGCAGCACATCAGGATTTTTCTCCCTCTCACCTAGTCTCCCTCCCTGTTCTCTTTGCCTTAACTTTGGAGAAACCAGAGGCAGCACGGTGACTGGGGAGACGTAGAAGTTCCAAGCAGAGAAATAAAGAGGAAATCAATCACCCCATTCCCATTGCAGGTGACTGGCCTGAACCTGGCCTAAGCTGGGGTCAGGGAGAAGCTTTAAATGAAGTAGAAATCTTTGATGATTTTACTTGACTGAGCAAATTGTGGAATTGAGAGGATTTGGATGAACTAGAGGTGATGGGTAAATTTCTTACCTTGACCAAAAAGGGCATATGCCCAGCCAGGGCAGTAAGAGTACTACCTCTTCAGATAAAGTTGGAAGAGACAGGTGAATAAAAAATACATGTATTTTCAGATGTATCATTTAGTTCTGATTATTAAATATAATGGTTACTACATTCATTTGAACACCTCAGTAGACTTGTGTAAATTCTAATCCTGCCAGAGTTGATCGCTTATTTACGCATTTCTTCTCTCTTCCACCCCCTCCACCAAAGCTTCTTAATGGTCTTAGCTTAAGTGGTCTTCAAAGCTGTCCTCTTGGCTCTAACCAATGCTGGTTGAATCTGTTTCTCTCTGAGTCCCATTCTCCTGATGTGCTGCAGAACATCATTGAGCCAGGTGATAGCTCAGGTATTTTCTAGTTCTCTTGTGTGATCCTGCATATGTTTTCAATTTCAAATTTGTTTCATTTTCTTCCTCTCCACAGCTCTTCACAATTTTATGGGGCTGTGGCCAAGGAGCTAAGCAAATGTGAGAAAGTCTTTCAGTAGTGTAAGTTATTTGCTTTGTACTCAGTTCCTCAGAGAGAGGTGTTCAAGAGGCTTTCACTTCATCTTGGAATAGAAAGGACCTCCTATATTGTGATGCAAATTAAACTGTAAAGATAGTATGTTCTCTGTAATTTCTGACAGTGAAGAAGCTGACCTTTGGAACAGGACAATTTAAAAATAAAAACCAAATGATTCTATTTTAAAATACTCATTGATCATTTTATTTCATCATTTAATTTCCCAGATTCTATTCTACACAGTGCCTGGCACATAGTAGGTCCTCAATGTTTATTTGTTAAATGAGTGAGTGGTATACTGTAATATAGTGAAAATAATCTATTACATATCCAGGAGGTTGAACTTGGAGATTCATTAGAACATCATATTGTCTATTGGCTACAAAATGAGTGTAGATTACAAATTCAGAAGAACTCTTCTAAATGCAGCTTCACTACTAATTAATGGTGGATGCATTTTGGTCATGTAATACAATGTATTGAGTTTCTACATGCCAGATAATCTTTTGTTTTATGTCCATTATCTCATTTATTCCTCACAGAAGTCTTATAAGGTCATCTCTACTTTGGTGATAAGAAAATTGAGCCAGAAAGAGGTTAAGAGACTCACTTAAGGCTATATGGAACCAGGATTTTAATGGGGTTCAAGAGCCTGTTTTTGAACCCCATAATTCCTTCCTTGAAATATGGCAAGGTTTTCTGACTTTCAATATACTATCTAGGAACTCTATGTAAAATAGTTTCCCCATGCCTTTAGTACTACTATACTATTCTTCCAGCTCTCTATTTAGTCAGTATTTATTATCAACTATTATTGGCCATGTACACTCAGGAGCTGGGTTTGGGTGCCTACCCTCATGAACCTTCAGTTTGATGGGTGAAATGCACAATTAATAAACAATAACAATAAAATATTATGAGGAAATATAGGGTCCCATAAGAAGGATACCCAATCCAGAGAAAGAGGCCATGGGAGGCTACTGAGGGAAGTGGCTCCTCATTCTTAGTACATTGCTCATATCTAGAATGAGGCCACTACAAAGCGAGAGAAATAAAATTGGCTGTGTCCCCAGCTTCTGCAAAGTGCCAGGAACCCAATAAATGCTTGTTAAATTACTGGCATTAGACTATATGAATTAAAAAAAAAATAGAGGTACCATGGATACTACTTAGTTCTCCCAATCTACACTTTTTCTAAAGAGCAGGTTACCTTCAGACTATGAGAAAAAGAGTCAAATTTTCCAAATGGTCCCCTAATTGTGATCAGTTCTAAAGCACCATAGCTCTTTCTTCTTATCCCAGTGACCTGAACAAGATTTGACAATTCTAGTCATAAAATCTTACACTGGGTTTGGGCTCACAGAACTGAATTACTAAAATACATTGTTTGTCTTTTTATTAAATCAAATTATGAAGGTACACTTTTGATCATTTGCAAATGTCACTTCTAATTAGCTCAAGGATCCTAATATAGACAAACCATACTCAAAATCAATAGGTTAGGTGAGTTTTTGTGTATCCCTTAAGGGCTAATGTCAGTATTTTGACTATTAGCCTCATGTGAACTTTTGAAAAGAGAGTTAAGGAAAACAATAATGTTTTAAATAGTGGCTTTGGATATTTTAAGCTAAAATTGATTAATACTGCAATGTTTAATTCATTTTTAAAAGATTTATGACAAAACCCATAGTATTTTAAGTAATTTAGTCTCATTCTAAAACGCACCTTGCCAAGGCAAAAGCATCATCAATAAGACTTGCACGATCTGCTGAAGAAAATGTCTGGGAAGAGGGAGAAAGAGAGATAAAAAACACAATTGCTAAGGCAAAGCATGTTGAAAAAAGTTAATATCATTAAGATGCTGTTCTTAGAACAAAAATAAAAGTTTCCAACCATTGCTGTGTCTTACCTTGTGGTTCAAGGAGAGCACTGAAGCTATTGAGTCCCAAGTTGCTACTTCATAATTTACATGATAAAACCCAATATGATCTGGGTTTATTTTGAGAAAAGCATTTCCACTAGGATTAGAAGAGTTCAAAGTGATTCCTGTGGTAGTAAATAAACACTAATGAGCAACATGTTTGCATGCATTGTAAACACAGAAAAATTAGACCCAGAGGGCAAAAAGAAATGAAAAGAAAAGAAATATTAGCTCAAGGAGGCAGGTTTGATTTGGATCCAAAACCCAAAGCCTAATTTTTGCTTAGTTGCCTAACTTTAGAATATCACTATAATGAGTGAACTAAAAAAGAAATAAGTAATATAAATAATCATACTGTAATTTATGATGGATAGTTTTTACTGGCAGAAGCTTGCCAAATGGGTGAAATAATTTTGTGCTGGTCAATCCATCAGTAAAAGAAAATAATGCCTCAAGACAGAGAAGTCCATGCCTTCAGGGGTAGTCCATAGATCCCTAATCATAGTAGATTGATTACACAAAGAATATTCACCGGGGCAGCCTGAGGAGGGGATACAAATGTAAATACTCAAAATAATACTTTGTTTATTAAAATAAACATTGAAGTTGATGGAAATGGCTATTGCTAAGCAGGATAATACATTGATAATCAGCAACACTTTTAAAATGTTACTGTATCAAGAAGACCTGCAATAGAATTGAGATCTGAATGAAACGTTCTTGATTTTGTAATCAACTTCATACTTGTTCTTCCAATTTATTTATCTTTGTAAAGCTGTCTACTTCCTATTTCAGTTGGTTACAACAATACTTTTCCATTAATGGATTTATCAAATTAGCATTCTTTCTAAAACAACATCCATATATATGTCAGGCTCTATTGTATACATTTTAGGAGCCCAATGCTGAAGGAGCAGAGACTTACGTTTTAGGTAAAAGATACGTACTTAAAATAATAGCTATGCTTTGATATAACCATGTTTGTTAGCGTTACTCCTATACTTTTCAGTTCATACATCATACACTATTTTGTTTACATGGACAATATGCAATTTAAATAATGGTATAAGAACATAGTATAGTTGAGAAGTTTCAAATATTTTAAGGTACCAACAATGTAGGTTGTGATATTGAAAAATAGGAGATGATGCTGGAAATAAAAGCCTGGCTTCCGGTATGAAGAGTCACATGCCATGTTAAGAATCCATCTTACGAGAGGAGAAAAGAGTTTTAAGCAGAAAAATAGCATGCTCAAGTCTATTTTCTGAAAAGATTTCAATAGTGGTATGGGAGATATTTTGGAGGCGATTCTAGCGATAAGAAGACTAATTTAGAGTCCACTGTAGTCATGTAGGGCAATAGAGGATGAGGGCTTTCACTAATGTGGAGATGATGAAACTAGAAAGAAGTTGATGGATTGAAGAGACCTATCACAGGTAAAATCAACAAAATCCTTTTTCTGACTTGATGTGGACAGTCAGAGGAGGGGAAAATGGATTGCACAACTGGATGAATGATGGTGTTGCCAGTAGAGAATAGAGGAAGGTAAGTCAGTTTGGGAGGAAATATGATTTAAGTTTTGGAAGTGTTTGCAGGGTCTGGAAGATATCCAGGGCACAGTAGTTTTTCATAATATATGAGTAAGCTCTCCAACAAGACAATAAGTTTCTTTAGGAACTTTCAGAGTAGGTACTTGATAAATTATAAACCCTTACCTCACTTATGTAGAATTTCTCTTTCTTTGTCATTCTCCCATGGACAAGTTGTTGAAAGGAAGCTAATCTTTTGGCATCTGTACACTTTGAATGTTTGTATCAGAAGGAGAGTTGCTTGCTAAGCATAAAGCCATATGTTACAGCAGAAAGAGCATGAACTTTTGAGTCTGACAGACCTAGGATAAAATCTTTGCTCTGTGACTTACTAGCTGTGTGACCTTGGCCAGATCACTTGACCCCTCTGTGTCCCAGTTCACCCCAAGGAAGACAGGGACAAAAATCCCTCACAGGGCTGTTGTGAAGATCAAATAAGATAACATAGGTAAAGTGATGGTCACACAGTTATGTGTTACGTATCCAACAGATGGTAGCTATCCTCATTATAATGAAAGGGGATATGCTGCCAGTTCTATAAATAGCGAAGTAAATATAAATAACGTTGAGAAGTTCCTGGCAATCCATCTAAATACTGCCATATTTTAGTGTGCTTTATATGTAACTAGTTAAGCCTGTCTAGAGTTACTGTGATTTTTCTCACTTTATAGATGAGGAAGCTGAGATCCAGGAAGTCAGTAGTTAAGGACTTTCCAAGTTCATGCTACTTTTGAAACAGTTGTCAAGAGCAAAATACTGTTCAGTTGTTTAGTTACATAATGAGTGGAACTAAAATACCCTAGTAAGATTAAAATACAGGACTAATATACTGTATGTTTCCTTCTGTTTCTCCATTTACTATTTTTTTTTCTGATTATAACAATAGTATGTATTCTTTATGGAGCACTTAGAAAATGCAAAAATGTATAAAGAAGAATATAAAAATTACCCACCACAGTTAACATGTTTTTACCTGGTGTGTGTGTGTGTGTGTATCTTCTATATGCACACATGCACAAACACACAACAAATATAATGGGACCCTACTGTTTTTATGATTAGTAATCCTTTTTCATTTGAAATTATATTTTAAACACCTTGCAATTTCATTTTATATATTTGGAAATCTAAGTTTAATGGACATATAATGCTGTATCAACTTAAAAATTGTTTTGTTCTGTTTCTTATTAGTTCTATCTATGCCAAAAAGTATTGAATAAGTTATTTCTCAGTAGGAGCTCTTTCTAGAAAATTCTTACTTTTTTCTCTTATTATTTGCCTAAATGATAGAGAAAAGTGATAATTACCTTTTCAAAATTTCATCCAGAGCCTCTTTAATTTCAACCCTAATAGATTTCAGTAACAGAGCACAGGAAACAGTTCTTTAATGTTACTATCTATTATAAATAATTATAACAAATTTAGACAAGTAGACAGCTTATGATAGCCTGAAATTCCTAGAGGAAAAAAAAAAATTTTCTTAGGTGATATAAATGCTGTGTTGCACTAATCCTTTAAGTGAATTATTTTTCAATGTAAAATTACAGAGTTTACCTCTTATTAAATTTTGTGTATCATTTGATAGTAAAACAGCTGAGGCTGGGCACAGTGACTCACACTTGTAATCCCAGCACTTTGGGAGGCCAAGATAGGAGCACTGCTTGAGACCAGTTTGAGACCAGCCTGGTCAACATAGCAAGACTCCCATCTCAATTTATTTAAGAAAGCAAAAAAAACAACTGAAAGATACAAGTAGTACTTTTTAACTAATGACATGCAAAATATACTTGAAGAGCTAAAAGTTTCAAGTAGAATGCCTTATTAGACTTTGGGGTCATAGAAGAAAATTTTAATTTCTGAAACTAAAGCTAACATGATCCACAATAAAATGGATTGGTTATTCATTTGTGGTAATGCTTTCAACAAATAACCCATTCAAGAAAGTATTAGTGATTGTTTTAGTAGTAATTACAGGGTCCATTCTAAATCTCAGCAAGTGGCCTAGAGAATCTGCCTGTAAAGAAAGGTGTACAAGCATACCTTACTTTATTGCGCTAGAGAGAAGTCACTTTATTGCACTTTGCAGATACTGCATTTTTTACAAATTGAAGGTTTGTAGCAAAGCCAGTCTATCAGCACCATTTTTCCAACAGCATGTGCTCACTTCATGTCTCTAGGTTACATTTTGATCATTCTTGCAATATTTCAAGCTTTTTCATTATTATTATATCTGTTAGGGTGATCTGTGATCAGAGATTTTTGATTTTACTATTGTAATTGTCTTGGGAGCCATGAACCACACCCATATAAGGTGAGAACTTAATCGGTAAGTGTTGTGTGTGTTCTGACTGCTCCACCAGCTGGCCATTCCCCCTGTCTCTCTTTTTATCTTTCTCTTTCTCTCTGTCTCTCTCTCTCTCCTTCCCCTTGGGCTTCCCTATTCTTTTAGACACAACCATATCGATATTAGGCCAATCAACAACCCTTCAATGGCCCTAAGTGTTCAGATGAAAGTAAGAGTTAAACATCTCTCACTTTAAATTAAAATATAGAAATGATTAAGCTTAGTAAGATAAGTATGTCAAAAGCTGAGACAGGCTGAAAGCCAGGCCTCTTGTATCACACAGTTAGCCAAGTTCTAAACATAAAGAAAAAGTCCTTGAAGGAAATTAAAAGTGCTACTCCGGTGAACACATGAATGATAAGAAAGAGAAACATCTGCATTGCTGATATGGAGAAAGTTCTAGCTCTCTGGATAGATGGCCAAACTAACTACAACATTCCCTTAATCCAAAGCCTAATCCAGAGAAAGGCTCTAACTCTCTTCAATTCTGTGAAGCCTGAGAGAGGTGAGGAAGCTACAGAAGAAAAGTTGGAAGCCAGCAAAGGTTGGTTCTTGAGGTTTAAGGAAAGAAGCCATCTCCAAACATAAAAGTTCAAGGTGAAGCAGCAAGTACTGATATAGAAGTTAAAGCAAGTTAATAAGAAAATCTAACTAAGATCATTTTTGAAGGCAGCTACACTAAAAAACATTTTCAGTGTAGATGTAACAGCTTTATATTAGAAGAAGATGCCATCAAGGACTTTCACAGCTAGAGAGAAGTCAATGCCTGGCTTTAAATCTTCAAAGGACAGGTTGACTCTCTCATTAGGGGTGGATGCAGCTGGCAACTTTAAATTAAAGCCAATACTCATTTACCATTACAAAAATCCTAAGGCCCTTAAGAATTATGCTAAATCTACTCTGCATGTGCTCTATAAATGGAACAACAAAGCCTGGGTGAGAGCACATCTGTTAATAGAATGGTTTACTGAATATTTTATGCCCAATGTTGAGACCTACTGCTTACCAAAAAAGATTCCTTTCAAAATAGTACTGCTTATTGACAACATGCCTGGTCATCCATGAGCTCTTATGGAAATGTACAAGCAGATTAATGTTTTCACAGCTGCTAACACAGTATCTATTCTGAAGCCCATGATCAAGGAGTCACTTTGACTTTCAAGTCTTGTTATTTAAGAAATACATTTTGTAAGGCAATAGCTGCCATAGATAGTGATTCCTTTGATGGATCTGGACAAGGTACATTAGAAACCTTCTGGAAAGCATTCACCATTCTAGAAGCCATTAAGAACATTCATGATTCATAAGAGGAGGTCAAAATATCAACATTAACAGGAGTTTGGAAGAAATTGATTGCAACCGTCATGAATGACTTTGAGGTGTTCAAGACCTATATGGAGGATGTAACAGCAGATGTGGTGAAAATAGCAAGAGAGCTAGAATTAGAAGTGAACCCTGAAGATGTGTCTGAATTGCTGCTATCTCATGATAAAACTTTAATAGGTGAGGAGTTGCTTCTCATGGGTGAGCAAAGAAAGTGGTTTCTTGAGATGGAATCTACTCCTGGTGAAGATGCTGTGAGCATCTTGAAATGACAACAAAGGATTAAAAATATTCCATAAACTTAATTGAGAAAGCAGCACCAGGGTTTTGGAGAAGTTTTACTGTGGGTAAAAATCTATTAAACAGCATCGCATGCTTCAAAGAAACCTTTTGTGAAAGGAAGGGTCAATTAATGCAGCAAACTTCAGTGTTGTCTTATTTTAAGAAATTGCCACAGCCACCCAAGTCTTTAGCAACCACCACACTCATTAGCTAGCAGCCATCAACACTGAAGCAAGACCCTCTATCAGTAAAAAAGATTACAACTGGCTGAAGGCTCAGATGACTGTTAGCATTTTTAGCAATAAATTATTTTAGTTAACATATATGCTTTTTTATACATAAGGCAATTGCACACTTAGTAGACTGCAGTATAGTGTAAACATAACTTGTATATGCACTGGGAAACCAAAAAACTCATGTGACTCACTTAATTGTGATATTTGCTTTATTGCAGTGGCTTGGCACCAAAACTGCAGTATCTCTCAGTTGTGAGATTATGCCTGTGGCTTTAATATGTAACATGCAATGAATAGGAAACTGGAAAAATGCAACCAATTATTATGAGGAAAGATTACAATTAGCAATAATTTGGTAGTTGAAAAAGAATAACTGCAAAGGAGAGTTGGGTAGTGAAGATCTGTCAATGTGTCTCCAGTGTGCCCAGGGAAGTAGGTGCCAAATTGAGCTGGAACATGTGTTTCAGGCTATTTGACAGGTCTGGTCCTACAGAAGACAGTGTATGTGACAGAGACCTGTTAGTTGTTTACCACACAGTTCCCTTTTCTTCCTGGGTACAGAACTGGACTCTGTTAGCCTTCCTTACAGGACATAATTGAGAACTGGCTATAAAATGTGGGCAGAAGTAATAGATGCACTTCTAGGCCTGATTCCTTCATTATCTTCCTTGTCTTTGGGCTAGATGCAAAAGATCCAGTGAGGGATTCCAAGATGCAGGGGAAGGTAAAGCCATAAGAAGGAAGAAGACAGGATTTCCAAGTCATTATTTGGTGGAGAGCCACCTAGGAGAGATGACAGTCAGGAATATCTCTTTTTGACTGTGGCATGAACAAGAAATTTTTATTGCACCAAGCCACTAGTGATTGTTTCTAAAGTGCAATAATTAGACTCACCTGGCTAATGCAATATATCACACTATCACAATTTAAAGACATCTGTAAAATAATTAATCTACCTTAACTCTCCCTTAATTCTTTTTTTTTTTTTTTTTTTTTTTTTTTTTTTTTTTTTTTTTGAGCCAGAGTTTCGCTCTTGTTGCCCAGGCTGGAGTGCAATGGCATGATCTTGGCTCACCACAACCTCCACCTCCTGGGTTCAAGCAATTCTCCTGCCTCAGCCTCCTGAGTAGCTGGGATTACAGGCATGTGCCACCATGCCCGGCTAACTTTGTATTTTTTCAGTAGAGATGGTGTTTCTCCATGTTGGTCAGGCTGGTCTTGAACTCCCGACCTCAGGTAATCCGCCCGCCTTGGCCTCCCAAAGTGTTGGGATTACAGGCGTGAGCCACTGCACCCGGCCCCTTAATTCTTACTAAGTAACTTTCTTCCTGGAAAGAGATACCTAATTAGGTGACATGAGTATTCGGATTCACTAACTAGTATATTTTAACTGTGTAAATTAACAAATTAGCATTCTTAGTTAATCTCTTGTATGTTTGCTTTAGATGAGTAAATCTTCCAAGACTTGGTTGACCAGGGCTGAACTGACAAATTGAGTTTCTAAACCAGCAAAACTGAACCCATAATCATCCAATCAAAACTTGCACATTCCACGAGGCTTAGCTTGAAAAAATGAAGAAAGTGCTTCCCTCTTTGTCATCAAATACAAAAATACATGCCCATCATTATTTTGGTATTAAATATTTACATATAACTATCATAGATGTTTAGTAAATCTATTTCTATGATAGAAACTGACTGGACAGTCTGGATAGTCCAAACCATCCAGAGGACACTCTCAAATCTGGAAGTAAGAGTTGCGAAAACAGCTATTGCAGAGTCTATACCACCTCCTAGAACTGAGACCTCGCCCAGATCCTATGCACTTAGAAATGCCTCTTTTAAAATATCATGTTTTAGCAAGATTGGTTACCTGATACCATATAACAAGCTTTAATCCTTCTAAATGTTAGAAAGCAGTAAATTAAATGAAAAAAGGTGGTATGCTACTAAATGTAGATGCATTGACAATAGCCAAAATAGCAGCTGATACTAAAAGATAGAGACATAACTAAAATATATGCAGTTAACCAGTTAACCTCTAAAAGTACAGCGGTCTGGGGCAAACAACCCTTCATTAAACTAGGACTTCCTGAACTCTTAGAATGTACATAGCACCTTGTTGATAATAGGGTGGACAGGAGACAAGAAATATGTGTAGTTTGTGTCATCAGGAAGCTTATAATTTAGTTGAGAAAAAAAAGAGAGAGGCCAGGTATGGTGGATCACGCCTATAATCCCAGCACTTTGGGAGGCTGAGGCAGGTGGATCACCTGAGTTCCAGACCAGCCTGGCCAACATTGTGAAACCCCATCCCGACTAAAAATACTAAAAAACACCTGGCTGTGGTGGCAGGCACCTGTAATCCCAGCTACATGGGAGGCTGAGGCAGGAGAATCACTTGAACCCAGGGGGCGGACATTGCAGTGAGCTGAGATCGCGCCACTGCACTCCAGCCTGGGCAACAAGAGCGAAACTCTGTCTCAAAAAAAAAAAGAAAAGAACGAAAGAAAAGAGAGAGCATATGAAGCTTATATGAAGCTTAATAACAAATTTTGTTTAAAATGTAAAGTAATAATACTAGGAATAAGGACTGATGAAACTGACAGGATAAAATATACTGTATTTTATGACAGGAGATGATGACAGGAGAGATTATTCAGGGTAACTGGAGAAGCCAGAAAAAGTTTTGTGATAGAGGTTCTCTTCTTTTATTAGAAATTATGAGTTTAGTTGTTGTTTTAATGCCTAAAATAGCACGTACAATAGAAATGTAAATAAAAGACCTTGGGGAGAGTCCCACTATTGCCTGAAGAATTTCTAACTAATGAATCATCAAAGAAACCAAGAGGAGGGAGGTAGGACTGGTAACATGAGCTGGTTGCCCATTTAGTACACTCAGGACATGTTCGTCATCCGTGCTCTAAGCTGAGAGCTGAAGATGTCCTCAAACAGGAAACAGGAACTTATTGTACAGCCTAAAAATGGAGCAGGCACTTTGAAGTAGAAAAAGACCTCTAGTTTGCTTCTGGCTCAGTGACTAGACATGATTCTGAAGTTTCAGATAAAGGCAGATTTGTCATCAAAGCTCTGTGACTATCAGCCTCTTCATTTATTTGTTTATTCATTCATTTATTCAATAAACAATTATTAGATGCCTGCTGTGGATCCAGAACAACAATAACAAATAAGCTCCATTTCCTCTAAGAATATTCTGTGGGGAGGGGAGACATAGATAGGTCAATAGTTAGAACAAAAAAATATGTGAAATGTATTGACAAAGGGATATGAAGGATTGTGAGAACTCACTGCTCTTTCACTTTCACAGTCATGCTTCTGTCCAGGGCACACGTTTCCTCTACATTCAGTCAATTCTATTACCAATTTATACTCTCTTTAGCCTCTGAACTCTCAGCCTAGATATTTTTTAGGGATGCTTCCTAAACCCCCAAACCTGGGCTGATGCTTCTATGAGTGCTTTTGGTGATCTGCATTGCCACAGAGGCACTTAGGACACAGCATTACATCTGCCTACAAACCCATCCCTAAACAATCATCTACACAAGGGTTAGGATTGCTTTTTTTTTTTTTGCCCTAGCACTACCCCTATTTTTATCTTTGTGTTTGGCATGTAAGCAATATGTGCTTGAAAGAATTAATCTAGTAATTAAGGATTAAATTTATTATTCCAAATATTCTAAGAAGTACATAACACATATTAGAACAATGTCTATTGTGAACTCTTGAAATACATTTTACAAAGCACTTGAGTAAGCTTTAGTTATCTGGAAAATTCACTTGTATGGAAACTTCATTCCATGAAAGTGCTGGGTGAATTGTACTAGGGTAAATGAATTATTCACGCTTTCAAACTTGTAAACAGTAAATCAAACAGCTGCCGAGATATTCTTCCAATCCTCAATTAACTATGGTGACCAATGGGGAAAATATTTAGTAATAGTTAAACCAACTCCACTGAAAACCTTCCAGTGGAATTTCTAGCCTTCTTAATATGCCTTTAATCAGTGCTGTTACACATTGTTAAAAATGTCTTTTCTTTTCCTGTCTTCTCCCTTTTCCTTCGGCAAATGTACTTACGAATAAGAAAATGGTCAGAAGACCACAAAAGATAGAGCTTGGCACTCAAACACAGCATAAAATACTAAAACAAAGTGGCATTGATCTGGGAATTCTGCAAAAATTTAGAATTTTTTTGACCATGATATTACAATAATTATTAACATAAATAAGCAAGAGAAAGTTTTGTTGTAATAGCAATCCCTGTGCAGAAGGGCTTCAGAAGGCGTTTCACCTCTATAACGATAAAGCTGGTAGTTTGTAGTAATAGTAAAAAGTCACAAAAACAGTTAACAATAAACATTTTTTTAAAAGGCCCAAAGGTGGAAAAAACATGCTGGATCCACAGAAAAACTTATACACAAATGTTTATAGCAGCATTATTCATAACAGACAAAAGGTGGAAATGATCCAAATATCTATCAACTGATAAATGGATAAACAAATGGAGGTATATCCATATAATGGAATATGATTTGGCAATAAAAAGGAATGAAGTACAGTTACATGCTGTATCATGGATGAGCCTTGAAATCATTACGCTAATTGAAAAGCCACAAAATACTGCATATACACTTTTATTTATGTGAAATGACCAGAAGAGAAAAATCTATAGAGGTAGGGAATACATTAGTGGTTGCTTAGGGCTGGGCATATGGGAGGCTGCAGGCATGATAGCTAAAGGGTATGGGGTTTCTAAAACTGACTGTGGTGATGATTACACATCTGTGAATATACTAAAAACCATTGGATTGTACACTTTAAATGGGTGAATTTTATGGTATGTGAATTATATCTCAGTAAAGCTGTTCTTAAAAGGCAATCTACTAGAAACAAAATAAAAATGTATTGGCCAGGAGAAATCATACCTCATTAATATTTTAAAATATTTTACAAGAGCAACTAGGCATATGTAAATAAAGAATGAGTGATCTACTTTTATCCTCAAGAAGATACAAGTGAAAGTCCATACCAAATACTATTCTAAAATCAAGTCCTCATGAAATGGGGCAAAGATGAGTCTGGTTTGTCTTAGAAAAGAAATAGTTTTGAAACACCAAAACAAATATAATGGAAAAAATATAAAAAGAAGGATTCTTCTGAGATTGCAGCTAAAGCTTGCCTTATTTATTATTTTTTTCATCAATCTGGAATTTCGTGATAAGGTTTACTTGTTTTTATACAACTCTAACATTTTTCAAGTAAGGAAAAAATAAATCAATGCAGATAGAACACAAATATGTTTCCAAAAAATGGTCTAATTTAATGGGAGCATTAAAAATAATCCTCAGGCCTGTCTGAGATTCTAAGAAATTCAGTGGCTTATCTGATAAAAGAAAAAACAAAAACGAAGGAAGGAAGGAAGGAAGGAAGGAAGGAAGGAAGGAAGGAAGGAAGGAAACTTACACATTGATCTTCCAATGGTTGGGCATGTGACCCTTCTCCTTTGGATATGGGTATTTATGATAAATCAGTCAGTCATGATAAATCATTGAAAAGAATATCTCAAGGTAGAACAGTTCTGATTGTAGATGAAGATTTGGAATCATCAATAAATTATTTAAGAGATCACTTAGCTGAAGTTTACATAAGTTCCAGCTTTACTATTGCATCTTTATACTTCTATTAGTTTAATGTGGTACATCAATTCAAAGAAGAAATAAATCAATTAATAATATTTACCTTCTTTTTCTGACCTATTAAATAACACACTGCTTGTTATATTATCTTCAGTCCATTTAACTGGGATATTCCATGTATAACTAAAATTTTTTTAAAAAGAAAAATTTAACTTTTATTACTAAAAGATAAAATTTCAAGAGTAAAAATCACTACAAAGCAATAGACAAGTATGTTTTTCTTTTAAGTGATCATCTAGTCCATACTATACAATTAATGTAGTTAATACAACATTTTAGTGATGAAGATAAGCTGTGTAACTGTTTTCAATTTCTATAAATCTATAAAATTTAGAAATTGCATCAAAAATTAGCTAAGCATGAAAAAGATTATTTCAATAAAATGCTTTGGCATTTTCGAATAAAGATATTGTATAAATTGCACAAATATAATACATCTTATTATAATATTGAACATCACACACATACTTGCACACAGTCTAATATGCTACCATTTCCATCAAGGAGCAGAAAACATTTTTAGAAATGAGAAGACAAATAGTAAACTCTGTGAAGGAAATAACACATTTTAGAAATTATGCTGAAATTCTACCACCACCATCATGCCCTAAAGCCTCTCATACTCTCCCCTAAATATCCCCTATTTAGAACTAGAACTGATGTTCTCAAGGGAAGAAGCATCAGGTAAGCATGTTTCAGGAGTTTTCAGTGCTTCTCTTTAGCTACTTAGTATTTTCTTGCAGAGTGGGTAGGTGGGAGTTAACTTTGTATTTTGATATATATACTTAACAGTTTTGTCTTGAAATCTCATTTTTTTTTGGTTTGTTCTTATATCATCTCATATCAGAAAATGTAGATCTGGAGAGAAGGTGAATCTACGTACCATTGGCTGGTTTAGGTTTCAACTCAAAGTTGGTTTATCTGTCAACATTCAATTCCCTAACAGAGAATTAGGGTTAACATTTCACCTTTTCAAGATATAACAAAATTTATGTTGTTCAAGGAGAATATATTTTTGCTATACACCTGAATGAAATAATCCCTTGTTTTTTTTTTGTTTTTTTTTTTTTTTTTTTTTTGAGACGGAGTCTCGCTCTGTCACCCAAGCTGGAGTGCAGTGGCGCGATCTGGGCTCACTGCAAGCTCTGCCTCCCAGGTTCACGCCATTCTCCTGCCTCAGCCTCTCCGAGTAGCTGGGACTACAGGCGCCCGCCACCACGCCCGGCTAATTTTTTGTGTTTTTAGTAGAGATGGGGTTTCACCATGGTCTCGATCTCCTGACCTCATGATCCGCCCGCCTCGGCCTCCCAAAGTGCTGGGATTATAAGCGTGAGCCACCGTGCCCGGCTAATCCCTTGTTTTATAACTATTGAAGTGTTTTACAGGATTGAGCTTTTTTTTAATCAGCTGCTTTGGAGCATTTTATTGCAGTGGAATGGTTTTGGCTATACGTTTCATAAAACCAACACATAAATTGCTTCTTGGGCCTTATAGTGGACACTGTCAGTGCTTCCCCCTTATCTCCTTAGACCGCTTTCTCTTTTTTTTTTTTTTTTCTTTTTAGAAGGAGTTTCATTCTTGTTGCCCAGGCTGGAGTGCAATGGCACGGACTCGGCTCACTGCAACCTCCACCTACCAGGTTCAAGTGATTCTCCTGCCTCAGCCTCCCAAGTAGCTGGGATTACAGGCATCTGCCACCACACCTAGCCAATTTTTTTGCGTTTTTAGTAGAGACGGGGTTTCACTATGTTAGCCAGGCTGGTCTCGAACTCCTGACCTCAGGTGATCCACCCGCCTCGGCCTCCCAAAGTGCTGGGATTACAGGCATAAGCCACTGTGCCCAGACCCCTTTGTCATTTTTGTACACCCTGGATACCAGTGTGCTTTCCCTGCCAACAATCAATACCTGGGTCTCTCTGACAGAGGACTGCCTTCCAGCTATCTGAGCAAGGAAAGCCAGAAGTTCCTGGGAATTTACGTCCTTCTGGATGTGGCCCTTAGCAGTGACTAACAGGTGTGAGAATGTTTCCTGCCCCATCCATCAGGAGCACTCTGAAGTATGATCTGCGCTGGCTCCAGGACTTTCCTGCAGGACTGAGTCAAAGTTACCCTCTTCAGGACCTGCTTCATACAGCACCTTTGCTGGGCTTCCTTTCCTTCTCTATCCCACTGCCTGCTCCCCCACTGATCTTTCCTGAAAACACTTCCTAACAAGTCACTTTCACACACATGATCATTTCAGGGTCTGCTTCTAGGGACACCAAACTAAGAGCCCTTGCAGCTTCTCAGAAGACCGACAAAGAACATTCCTAAAATGCCACATCTTACGTATATATCTCACTTTCACTGCTCTGCTGAATTGGTGCTGCCACGTAAACTAACATTTTATGCTTCCTCTTCTTTCCCCAGTGCCAATCTGACTGAAACAACAGAGCAGGCAGCGTCTGGATGACCTAGGCCCACAGTTAAGATATCCTATTTTGACTCTCCTCTCTAAAACATGGCCACTGGGACTACACTATGCCTCAAAAGGGCAGAAGCTATTCTCCTGACGTCATGTACAAAAATACTGCTCTGAGGTCTTTAAGAGTATCATAAGATAAAAATGATAGAAAGTTGAGGCTATACAATTTTATAGTTTTAGAATCACATAATCTAATGTAATCTAAGCTGAGTAAAATGACAGACAAGAATATAAAGTGTGAAGAAATGGAAATTACATAAATGAAATGATTGAGTTTTCCACATATTGGCTAACATTCAGGAGTATCAGAATTCATTTTTATAGACATAGTTCACTATCTAACCATGGAAGAGGTTCTAGCAGTATGAAATATGGCCACTGTAATTTTCTCTAAGGAAACTGACTTTGATTGCACCAAGGTGACACACTTACTCCCATTCCCTCTGCCTGTTTACATGGAGTGAACCATCAAAGGCACATATGCTTTCCTGAGAGAGACATCCCGGGATGGAAATGTGAAACTTGCTCATTTCTAAGAGATGGTTGAGGACATGGTATTAAAGCAATAACTTATACATGGGTGAGCCATTTGAATTATAAAAAGTTCTAGTCAGTAAGAATTCCCTAATCTTGGATTATTTAAACAGTGAGAAAATATTTAGAGAAGATCACTGAACTCGCAATACAACTTAACTGACCACACTGTCTACCAAACAGGAACACATCTGAACAGAAAGTAGATGGAAGTTAGGTTTGGAAAAAAAGCTAATTCCCTTATGGGTGCATGAAGGCATTTATTAGGATCAAATTCTTCTTTTAAACAAAGAAGAATCCTTTTGCTATAATGGCTCTTTCTTATTTGTTCAGGAGCTACTACTGATTTTTAACAAACGTTCTCAACAGAGAAGAACCTCTTTTCTAAGTTTCTTTTCCTATGCATATATGACTTCTTAAAAAATAAAAATAGAACGAACATACTAACTTTATGATAAGCCATCACAAAAAATTCATGCAACTATGAATATAAATAAAATGAAAATAGTATCTGAAGGTGGAAACTGAAGACATATATTAAAGACAGTATAAATGTTAATACAGTTCTATGTTCTAAGTCTTGGTGAATAAAATTTTAAAATTTATTGTTACAAAAAGTGATTTTATACCCTGATGATATATTTAGTTCACTTGGCAGTAAAATTGTTTGGTTTGTGTGGAGAGAAATTCATAACCAACAAGCAGCTTTTAAAAATCCAACCCCATTAATTAAAAAAACTCCTTAGTTTAAATTGTTGACCGTCTTTGGCTTAAATTGTTGGCTGTCTTTGGCTTAACAAATTAATGGATACATATGAGAGGAAGTAACAATTACTGGGAAATTTTCCCAGTGTAAGTTTATTTCTCAAGAGAGAAGTCCTTTTTAAATTTTAATATCCAGAGGCTCCAGCAGTATTAAATAGTTAATCTAATTTGCTAGAACATAAAACAGTAACTATAAAAGAAACACTTCATAGTTGTTAACAGAACAATCACAGAGATTATTCTATGATTTTTGTAGTTGAATTATCACCTGAAAACAAGTCAGATCTATGTTTCAATTCATGTATCATGAAGAGGAAAAAGTGAAAAACAAATGTTTTCTCCATCATCATCTAATCTTTCCTTTCTAAAATAAAGGTAAGGAGTACACTTCCCTGTATAGTTCAGGGAGTATGCAGACACTCCCTGAAAGGACCTCATATTGTTCTAGGCAGTCAAATTTTCCTTTGTTGTGGTGTGACCTACTGATTTTCAGAACTTGCATTATAGCAAGATACACAGTTTCTCTGAACGTCAATTAGTGTGGGAGGCTGGGTGTCTGAGGTTTCCAGAAAGAGAGGCCAGAAATGGGCCTCAACGAGGTGAGTACAACAGCTTTCTCAATGCTTCTCCAGTTCAGGTGTCAACTGGCATCTTGGAAGCAGCTAATTTAATAATTCTGAGAGTTCATCATTCTCTGATGCCTTGGAAAGTCAAGTGCTTCGGCAATTTTTTTTGGAAACACCTGAGTGTGCTGTAGTGTGACTTATTTCCCCAAGCCCTGAACTGTAATCCAGGAAACAGACTCTGTTACCCCCCTTATAGAGTACTCATCATGAAATGAGACTATAAAGATTTTCTCTTCTGAATAAATATGGCTACGATCACTATGGTGCAAGACGAGAACAATATTCTAAAAGGAGATTGTTCTCTGCCAATTCACCCGATTGAATTCCTTCCACATTGTTCTTTAATTAGGAATTTAGCTCAACAAAATCTTTGGAACATCTGCCATGCCCTCCAGCCCACAGCCACTCCTACCTAGTCCAGGCCTATCGTTTCCGTCAACTATCATGTGGGCTGCTCATTGCAATATTGTCCTAACTGGTCTCCCTGCCTCCACTCCTCCCCAACTGCCCAGGATCTGCGATCAATTCTCCATAGTGCAGCCAGAAGAGAACTTTGAAAAATGTAAATGTGATCCTGCCAATTCTCTCCTTAAAATCCTTAATTTGCATACTATTTTCCAAAATCTTTAACATGGTCTGCATACCTGGTCCCCGCCTTCCTCTTCATCTTCACCTGACACCACTTTTCCCAGTCACTCTCTGCTATCCCGTTTCTTGGAACCAGACTGCCTGGGTTCACATGAAGGCTCCATTATTTACACTGTGTGACCTTGAAATTACTTAATCACTTTTGCCACAAATTCCTCATTTACTATAAAATAAAATACATCTGAAGTGCTTAAAATAGTGCCAACCACTTGGTCAATGTTCAGTAAGTGTTGTAAATCATGTGTACAAGACTTTGGGGCTTTCATATATGTTGTAGTTTCTGTTTTGGGGTGGAGGGTTTGTTTTGTTTTTCTCAGACGGAGTCTCACTCTGTCACCCAGGCTAGAGTGCAGTAGCAAGATCTTGGCTCACTGCAACCTCTGCCTCCCAGGTTCAAGCTAGTCTCCTGCCTCAGCCTCCCAAGTAGCTGGGATTACAGGTGTGTGCTACCATGCCCGGCTAATTTTAGTATTTTCAGTAGAGATGGGGTTTCATCATGTTGGCCAGGTTAGTCTCAAACTCCCGACCTCAAGTGATCCACCCACCTCGGCCTCCCAAAGTGCTGCGATTACAGGCGTGAGCCACCACACTCGGCCGTAGTTTCTATTTTGAACATCCGGAGCAGTCACTTCCCCACACCAATTTGCTCACCTTAAATATCACATCCTTGGAAAAGAAAGCCTTCTGTGACCCTCCCTGCACCACTCCACCTCCTGCTTCCCTCTCCCAATTAATTGAGGCTCAGCAAATCAGTGGACTCATATAGTAAGAGAGAATAATTACTGTGAAACTTTCCAAATGGAAGCTTGTTTGACAAGAGACATATTTTTAGATTTAATATCCAAATATTCCAGTGGTATTAGAGTTGGCCAATCTAATTTGCTAGAACATAAACCAGCAACTATAAAGGAACCAGTTTAGAGTTATTAAAGACTTTCTAAAACATCTTTTTGTGTTATTCTAATTGCTACAAGATAATTGATCTTACAATAATTTATATATGTGACTATAAAATAATGTCAATGAGGTCATTAAGAAGGAGAAAAAGAAGACAAAGTGTCTCTTCAGTGACAATCAGACAGTGGAGATTAGAGGACACCTGGGTGGGAATGGATGAAAGATTCTCTCTACTTGATGTATTCAAATGTTGAAAGAGGAGGCAATAAAAACTTGGCATGGGTGAAATGGAAACAACGTCCAGGGTACTAGTGATGTACTATGTTGCCAGGATCCACTCTAGGCGGGGCTCAGCTGGGTAACCGGGGCTAGGAAGATGTCCCCAGAGTGGTACATCCCACCTCCTGGGGCCAGGCCCAGGGCTGGAGTTCCTGAGATTTTGAATTTGTTTCCTTCAGATGGGAGCAGCTGGCACCCAAGAAATATATACGAAAATAACGATTTAGTTATGCAGAAATGTTTATAGTATTAAGATTTTTGTACAAGTTGTATTCATGCAGGTGTGATAAGTTTTGAAATCCTCAGCTGTGCTTTGCATGCTTTATCAGCCTTTACAATATATAAAACATTTTTTAAAATTTGAGGTCAGATGCGATGGCTCACACCTGTAATCCTAACAGTTTGAGAGGCCAAGGCAGGAGGATCGCTTGAGCTCAGGAGTTTGAGACCAGCCTGAACAACCTTTCCTCTACTAAAACTTTTTTACAGATTAGCTGGGCATGGTGGTGAGCACCTGTAGTCTCAGTTACTTGGGAGGCTGAGGTGAGAAAATCACTTGAGCTCAGGAGATTGAGGCTGCGGTAAGCTGTGATTGCACCAATGCACTCCAGCCTGTGTGATACAGCAAGACCCTGTCTCAGAAAATAAATTAAATAAATAAATACATTTGGCAAATTAGAGAAAATGACATACTGGAATTGTTTTAATTGAAATACTTGTACATTTTCATTAACAGGATTTTTCTAGACATTTAACATAATGAAAATGTACAAGAAATTTGATATACTATATTTGAGTTTTAATTTGTTGGATTCATAAAATATATAGAAAAAATTTTAATTAGATTTATAAATCTGCTTCTTTGGTGTTTAGGTGTTTGTACTTTGAAATTGTAAATGAATTCAGTGAAATTTTAGCTAGTGTTGTTTAGAAGAATTTGGTTACATTTATAAGTTTCTTGTAAGTGACATATCCTTAAGAGGACTTGATTAAGTTTGTAAGTGCTGTTTAAATGCTCAGGAGAATTTAATGTGTACAATTTGTAGATAAATTCATCACTACTCAAAAACTTAAAAAGCTAGTGTTGAAAAACCACCATCTCTTTACTCACCCTTCCCACAGGCCAGCCCTGCTCAGAAGCATCCCCTATTAAGTGATCTGGTTTTAGTGCTTTTGTAGTCTGATTGGACTTTAAATGCCTCTGTTGTTTTATTTAGATGATATTTATTAACTTGCCCATTGAAAGAGGGCGATTGAGCTTATATATATATTACTTTCTCTTCCATTTCTCTTTTAAATATAAAATTTAATAAAATAAAATTATTTTTAGATTTTCTATAGTTTGTAATTGTGCCTCTAAATAATATACTCATACTGCCATTTCTTGCTTCATAAATTTTAGTCTTAACTACTCTCCTGACTTAAATGAGGATATCCACTGGAGTACTGGTAAATGTTTAACACCCAGTTTTCAGATGGGCAAAACGTAGTATTTGCTCATTTCCATGTAATACTCCCATCAGGAGCATTTTCAAGCTACCAACATGTCACTGACAAGAAAATGTTACTAAGTTGGGAAGACAGCCGTTCCTGCACACCACTGAATTAGTATCCCAACAATTTTTCCCACCTTTTCTCCCTCTTCCATGTCCTTTTTTTGTCAGGTGATTTTTCTTGTTACAATGTCAAGACTTTATATTTGCAATTTATTCTGCCACCATAACAAAAATGTTTACATTTTCCATTGGCTGGTTATAAAGTTAAAAGTCAATACCTAATATTTATGAAATGATAGCATGTATATTGTATATAGTGTTGGTCAAGGAGTGTGGGGAGTTCTACTTCTTACTCTGTGTCCAATTTCATGGCTCCTGAGTCACTTAAGTAAAATTTCTCTAACATCAGAGCCTTTTCTTATACTGTATCAATGGCATAAAATCATTCTATCTGCTTCATATTTTTGTTATTTTTTTTTATAAAGAAGAGAGGTTTAATTTACTCACAGTTTTGTATGGCTGGGGCAGCCTCAGGAAACTTACAATCATGGCAGAAGGGGGAGAGGGACATTTTACATGGCAGCAGGTGACAGAGAGCAAGCAAGAGCAGGGGAAATGGCCTTATAAAACCATCGGATCTCGTGAGAACTCCGCTTCATATTTTTGGATCATAATTTTTATATACAGTCTTTGATTTGGGTTTTCTAATATTCTTTTTTATAGTTGACCAAATGGATGGGCTTTCACCAAATCCTCAAGTTTTTTCATCTTCCCAACCACACTAACCACTGGAGAGAATTTCTCTTTTTCCTGGAGATCGCCTACCTCAGCCCCGGTCATCCTGCCCTTACAGGCACTCATAGCACCCTGAGCATTTCCTTTCACGGCTTTCCTAGGTTGGATGTACCGTTTCCTGGATCCCGTGTCCCATGTATTTTGCTTTTTTTAAAATTTATTCATATCCTCCCTTCTTTTCTTTCTCTTTCTCCTCCAACCCCCAAATCCCTTTCTAAAGTGCAGCCTTAAGTAACTTTCAAAGAAGTGTTATGTAGAAATCATTTTCTGGGGATGCATTTCTGAAAATGTCTTTAATGTATTTTCACACTTGGTTCAATTTTACTAGGTATACAACTAGAGGTTGAAAATATTTTTTGCTTCAGTGTTTTGGAAGCATTGCCTCTTTCACTTCTTGCATTCAGGGTTGATGTGGAGAAGTCTAGTGCCACACTAACTTATGTCTTTGTTCTCTGAAATTTTGTGAGGGTGTATCTATGTACGTTTTGGGGTTTTGGCTTTTCCTGTTTGTACTGTGTACTAAGTGAGGTCTGTTAATCAGAATCCTTGTGTCCTCTCTTATGTATTTGGTATTATTTGCCTCCAAGTTTCTCTGTTTTCCTTTTAAAAAATGCCTATTGGCCGGGCACGGTGGCTCACACCTGTAATCCTAGCACTTTGGGAGGCCGAGATGCATGGATCATGAAGTCAGAAGATCAAGACCATCCTGGCCAACATGGTGAAACCCCATCTCTACTAAAAAATACAAAAATTAGCTGGGTGTGGTGGTGTGCACCTATAGTCCCAGTTACTCAGGAGGCTGAGGGAAGAGAATGGCTTGAACCCGAGAAGCAGAGGTTGCAGTGAGCCGACATCCTGCCATTGCACTCCAGCTTGGTGACAGAGCGAGAGTTTGTCTCAAAAAAAAAAAAAAAAAAGAATCCTATCTAGTCCGGGCACAGTGGCTCATGCCTGTAATCCCAGCACTTTGGGAGGCTGAGTGAGTGGATCACCTGAGGTCAAGAGTTTAAGACCAGACTGGTCAACATGGCGAAACTCCGCCTTTACTAAAAATACAAAAATTAGCTGGATGTGGTGGCATGCATCTGTAATCCCAGCTACTCGGGAGGTTGAGGCAGGAGAATTGCTTGAACCCAGGAGGCAGAGGTTGCAGTGGGCTGACATTGTGCCGCTGCATTCCAACCTGGGTGACAGAATGAGACTCCGTCTCAAAAAAAAAAAAAAGCGCCTGTCTGTTGGGTGCTAGACTTAGACTTTTCATATTTGTCTTCTCTTTCATATTTGCCAGCTCTATGTGTGTTTGCCCTATATTTTTGGAGGATTTGCCAAATTTATTTTTAGTTGGTCTATTAATTCTTTTGAGAATCAGAAATTTAATCTTTCAGGTTCTTTGGTGTTCTCAATTTGTCCTTTCTAAGACATTCTGCTCCTAGTTCATTGGTGTAATGGTTCTTCATCTCTGAATGTATATCATACATTTATTTTGTTTCCTTAATTATGCATCTTATAAAGTCAGGATTTGTTTGTTCACATGAAATTTTAACCTTTTATCCTTCCATATTTTTTCATGTATATTGTGATCTTTGTCATTCATATTTAAGAAAGAATTAAATTGATTCTAGTGGCTGGTGTGTACTCTATCATCGAGAAGGGATTTTATATATACATATATGTGTATATGTATGTATATGTATATATATAAAAAATTATTTATTTTATTTTATTTTATTATTTTTAGGGATGAGCTCTTGCTCTGCCACCTAGGCTGGAGTGCAGTGGTGTGATCATGGCTCACTGAAGCCTCAAACTCCTGACTTGAGATGACTCAAGTCATCTTCACGCCTCAGCCTCCTGACTAGCTAGGACTACAGGCGTGAACTACCATACTCCAGTGCCTTTTTAAAATTTTTTTGTAGAGACGGGCTTTTGTTACGTTGCCCAGGCTGAAGGCAGTTGTATTTTTGAAGTAAGTTTCTCTGCTGAGCAGAAGGTCTGACTGGGAGCTCTGTGTGTGTGTATGAGGGGTGCTGTCAGCTCCAGCCCACCCATCCTGCAAATAACATAATGAGGGAGGCTTTACTCTGAGAGTCTCAACCAAATGGAAATCCTTAGCTCTCCTCTACTGTTTTAGTCAATTTCTTTAGGAAACAAGCCCACTGTATTTTTTCCTGGAGCCATTGCCAGATTTCTGAGAGCTCTGTGCAGAGAAAGAAATGGTAGGTGGCGGAGAGAAAGTAGGGGTGAGAGGTGGGTCCAACTGGCATAATTGTCCTGAAACTAGACTTTCAATTCATTGCCCTATTTTCAGCCTCACTTCTCACTCTTACCCTTCAGTCCTCATGCTAACACTGAACCTAGAACCTGTCTAGGGATAGGGAAGTTCCCTTATTATTATTTGGTTGTATTTTCCTCAGTCTGTATTTCTCCTTCTGCTTTTCTTCTTCAGACCTCTGTGACACTTACAGCCCCTCCCTTTATTTTCTTTATTCTTCTAGCTTATTTCTTTAGGCAATTCCATTCCTCTCTTCAATATCTGTAAAGAACAGGACCTGGATGCATGTGCTCTGCCCACCATTTCAAACCTGGAAATCACTCAGCTATTTTTGAATTCTTTGTTCCCCTAAAGGCACTGTGGCTTTATACTTGCATATCACTCATCCATCATGTACTCAAGAATGGGATATAAACAAATGACCAATATTTCTGCCAAATTTCTATGTTTTTTTCAAATGCATTATAGAGCCTTACCCAAGATCTGAAGGGGGCTGAGAAGGGTTAGCTCTTGAGTCCAACAGAAAGCGTTTCTGTGTGATGTTCTTGACACCATTCACGTTAAGCACAGGATAACCCATCTGTCTGGTCCAGGTATCCATTACTTCTTTCACTGGTAGCCCACTTGCCTAAGATTGAAAACAAAATGGAGATTAATTAATTAACAAATATGAGAAAATAAAAGGACAGAATAGTTAGATTAGAAAATGATTGGTAAGCCATTTGTAAATCAGACAAAGAAATATTTGGGGACATATACTCTTCTTTACCTCTTCCAGGGCTGCCCAAAAATCTGAAGTTTTTGCATTCTTGAATTGGTATTTTTCCAAGTACATCTGTGTGTAAAAGATAATCAGCATATTAGAAGTCAATGTTTGCTTTTCTCATACTTTCACAAGATGAACCAAACCCGTACTACTTAATTCTACCTCCATTGCACAAAACCAGCCATAGATAACATGTACATGAATGAGCATGGCTGTTGCATTGATATTTGAATTCCATACAATGTTCATGTATCATAAAATATTCTTCTTCTTTTGATTTTTTTCAACCATTTAATAATGTGGAAACCATATTTAGTTTATGGGCCTTAAAAAAATACATGGATGGTGGGCCAGATTTGGCCTGCAGACAGTAGCTTGCTGATCTCTGCTCTAAGGAAATAAATATACAACCTTTTGAATAATAATGATGATGGTGGTGGTGGTGGATGAATTGGAGACATTATTCACTGGAAGCATAAGTCTTCACTCTTCAAATATTTTAAACTACAAGTCTTTTAGATTTAAGCTTCTTTTGGCAATTTTCTTTACAAAACCTCTTTCTATATGTGAGTTTTCAAATATAGTGTGATTTGTCTCCAGAAAAAAATTCCCAGTCTTCTAATCCTATAACTGGGAGCCACTTGGAGTTTGCCAGTAAACTTTCCAAAGTTCCTGCTGTATCACTTCTCTGTTGCTTTCTAGAATTGTCCTGACTGAAAGTGGAGGTCTTTGATAGAAATGGAACCATCTTCAGTGTTCTTAATGTTAACTTTGCACATATCATTTTCACTCTAAGTTGCTATAATTTTCAGTAGGTGCTGTACCTAAATCACGTTACCTCCTAAATTCCTCTTCTTTTCAGGCATAGAGATAAAACAGTATTAGGACTCCAAGAAGCCTGGAAGAGGGATGAAGCCACTTTGGAATGCTGCCTCCATATTTGTTCTTTTGGTTAATTCACTTCTTGGCACTACCACCAGAGGGCAGGCAAAGGAAGGGAGAAGCAGCAATCACTTTTAGGTATTCATTACAGAAAGTTGCACAAATCATTCATTATATCTTAATAAAATAATTGAATATTTGGTAAATCAAATGTCTAATATTTTAAAATAATAATAATTGAATACTTGGCATAGTAATAATTATAACCATAGCTGTGTTTTGATGACAATTTCTATTGAATAAATTTAAAATTAATTTAGAGGAGTTTATTTGACTACTACAAGGTCTTGAGCTTAGAAACACTCAATCATGTGTTTAAAGGGACTTTAAATATTATTTAATAGAGCTCCCACATTTTGAGGTGAAGGAAACTGCTCCCCCTAACTACCTGGGTGCCTTCAGAGGTGAAGAGATTTGCCTGAGATTGTGATGAGGAGAATTCTGAACCCTGGATCAGTGTGTGTGGTTTTCATCACTGTTATTGTTGTTACTGTTTTTAAAATCGCAGTTTCTTGCTTCTCATGAACCACAGGCTGAATGGAAATTTATGTAATCAGCATATTAAAAGGTACTAATTTTATATTGTCTAGATTAGTGCTTCTGAATATTCTATATTAAGACACTTCCCTCTTCACCTTGAATAATCACATAATCATTCAAGTCAAAATTACATGATGACCTAGGTCACAGTTCATTATTAGTTGGAATCAGTGAGCACAAAAGGAAACAAACAATGTTTCTGTTACTAGTATCCCAACAAGGGAAAAGACATTTTCCTGCTGACCCGTTCCTGTCTTATTGACAGTACTACTGATACTAGAAGAAAAAGAAAGGAAGAATATATTCTCGGTTTCTATTTCATGACCACATATTGTTATGAATGTCCCCTTCTCTATTACATCTTTTATGTACACGTATAGCCTTAAAGATTTTCCAGTTGATAATTTTGCTCTTATTTCCTCCATCCTGCACCTATTTTGCTGTTTGAGGTTGAGTTTGGGGCAAGGTGATGAGCATGAAAGAGAATAGACAACTGGCCAGCCCCAGATTTAGTTCCACACCAGGTTAGCTAATAAAGAGTCATTTTGGCAGAAAGTTAGTATTTGCAACAGAAATACCTTGAACTCCCATTCATAGCCTGTGGGATTTCAGGGCAACAATCATAGAGTGATGATGACAACTCAAGGAGGATATTGTTGGGATGCTCGAACTATGTGAACTATGGAACTATGTTCCAGCTGGTCTGACGGCTTATTGGATGTGGCCTATATCGATCATATACTATTTTCAGATATTAGCTAGTGTTTGAAGATTGAAGGAAAAGAGTGTTTGGGTGTTTTGTGTAAGTTCATTCCATAGCACTATAATGGTATGAAATATTAATATCCATTATTCCTAGTTCAGTTTTTAGCACCATCTGTGATCACAATTAGAGTAAAGGAAGACTTTTAACTTGAGAATTATTAGTTTTAGACAAAACTGGTTTTTTAAATTAATTATAACATAGATACCAGGTTAAAGGAAATATGAGAGTTTTATTGAATTATTAGGATAGCTATTCATTTTCAAGGAATCTTGGTACTTCTCTATCAAAGTCAATATGAAAGATTATTTAATTTGAAGCCAGCTCTGAAGATGCCAAAACTATGTTATTTATTAATTACAATTTAATTTAGAATCAAAACTATACAAACCGAATTTTAACTTAATTTTTGAAAATGAATCTTCTTTATTTCTATGTTCTGTATAGTTTATTATAGGCTATTCACTCATTCATTCATTTAACAAACATTTTCAGGACGACTTAACGTGTAATTAAACTAGGCCCTGCAGTATAGGTAAAAATATAGAAGACAGAGTTCCTGATTAAAGATGCTTACAATGGGCTGGGCACAGTGGCTCATGGCTGTAATCCCAGCACTTTGGGAGGCCGAGGCAGGCGGATCTCTTGAGCTCACAAGTTCAAGACCAGCCTGGGCAACATGGCGACACCCCATCTCTACTAAAAATATAAAAATTAGCCCAGCGTGGTGGTGCCTGTAATCCCAGCTACTCGGGAGACTGAGACGTGAGAATCGCTTGAACCCGGGAGGGAGAGGTTGCAATGAGCCAAGATCACGCCACTGCACTCCAGCCTCGGCGACAGAGCAAGACTCTGTCTCGATAATAATAATAATAATAATAATAATAATAATAATAATGCTTACAATGAGGGAAGATATGATAACACTTGAGTTTGAAACTTATGGAAAAGTTACAAGATGTTCTCATGTATGCAGAAGCACAAGCACGTAGCTTCTCTGCACCTAATGTCTCTACAAAATATTTTACTAATAGACAAAGGGTTAAAATATACTGATATACTTCCCAAATATTTCCTAAATCTTGACTTTATTTCTCACTTTAATAATCACCTAGGTGTTTCACTATTGGGTAGAAGGGGGTCATTTTCTTTTAGAGTAGTGTAGAGAGGGCTAAATGCCACATAAGAAGGCTTGATGGGAGTGAGATCTGTGGGAATGGTGACGTCCTTCTGGGGAATCACATACAGAAGAAGTACTTTCTGTGGCAGCCAGCAGGGGGCATTTCTCCAACCTGTTTTCTGCTCTCTGGGATGGATACAGTCAGCACTGCTGCTCCTAACTACCTGGGTTATTGCAGTAGGCAAGATGGAGGTGGAAGGGAAAGAGTAGGAAGAGAACTTCATTTCTAGGCTGGAATGGGGCCAACCTGCAGAGACGGCAGTTATAGGGACACATTGTAGCTACTTTGATAAAATTAAAAATAAAAACAAACCTGGGACGATTGGCTTAGGGTCTGTTAGAAGAAGGAAAATGAAACAGAAACATCTCCTGGAATAATACGCTTAAGTGGGATGTGTGAAATGCTTCAGAAAGTTTATTGTCATTTCTGTTACCAAAAGGAAGTAAGCCCCTTTATTCATTGACTCCATTGTAATAAGCATACTAATATTGGTCTTTTCTAATCTAATAATAAGGGAAAAGTCCTATACTCAGTATAAGGGATGACCTTTATAGATAGATTTAAATGTTTGTATCAGGTTGCTATGGAAAGAATCGTATTCCCTGAAATTCATATAAGCCCTAACCCCCAGTGTGATAGTATTTAGAAGCCTTTGGGAGGTGTCACATTTAGATGAGATCATGAGGCTGGGACCCTTATGATGGAATCAGTATCCTTGTAAGAGACACCAGAGTGCTCTCTCTGTCTCTCCCTCTCTCTCTCTCTCTGCCATGTGAGGACACAGTGGGAAGTCTACCATCTGCAAGCCAGGAAAAGAGGCTTCACCAGAACCTGAATCAGCCAGCACTTTGATCTTGGACTTTCCAGCCTCCATAACTGCGAGAAAAATGCATTTCTGTCATTTAAGCCATGCAGCCTATGGTATTTCCTTATGGCAGGCCAAGCTTACTAATACACACGTAAGGAGTTTCAAAAATAACTAAGTAATCTGTTCCAACTTCTCCATGAGACTTCTGCTAAATGATCATTACAGATACAATGTAGGTACTCAATTGGATGTAAAATCATCTTTTTATCTTTTGCTATACTATCTATGCCTCAGTAAAGAGATTAAAAAGGAAAGTATCCTTGATTAATCACATATCTTAACATTCACCAGCCACATATCAATGAAGTTTACTTTTGATATCACTAAAAGTAATAAATCATACCCGACATCCTTTTTGAAAATTCTCTGGTTTTATCCAGTCTTCAAGCATTCTCAAAATGGAAGCTCCCTACAATAGGGAAAAAAAGACAAATGAAACTAATAAAGGCTATGTAAGGAACAATTATCAGTTATTACTCTTGCAACTAGTATTTCATGATCATATTTGTGAGATTAGTTCCTCAAGATGATTCTGCTAAATTATATGGCTTTATGATTTTAGGATGAAAATACCACTTGGCACAGTCCCTGTATCTATGCATCTAAAATAACTAAAAGGTAAAGAGAAATTGCTAAAATGGCCATCATTTCAGGGACTTCAGATTCAAATAATTATTGCACTTCCCCAAATAAACCAGCAGATGGGGCTTTCTTAATGAAAGAGAAACAGTCTAAAAAATCACATTCTTTGATGAATGAGGAAAGTAGTTTCAGGGCAAAATTCTGTCAACTTATTAAATATATTTTCATACTTGAAAATAAGAATTAGATTTAGCATAGGGAAGTAGATAGTCAAGGAATTATCTGGTCAAATAGCTTAATATACATGGATACATAATTTAGGCATACAATCTTTCTCTTCAAAGTGGTCTATCTCATTTGCTTTTCTTTCATCTGAAGAATCTGATGAACACCTTGGCTCTGTACTTTCTTTTTATGTGTTATAAGGTTAGTACTGAAATGCACAATTTATAATATTTTAAATCAATTTTCAAGTAACTGAATGAAAAAAAAAACACTGCCCCCCACTTGTTAGTAATTTTTACTGTAAGTTATTAAGCATTCTAAATTAATTTTATACCTGTTTAGAAAGCTAAAGGCCTAGAAACATTTATTTATCTTGGACATAATATCTTAAACCTGAGGAGTATCTAGGACTAAGGGGAAAAATGATTGAAAAAATTTAAACTTCTCCCATGTGAATAATTAGAATAGGCTATAAGTGGATTCAAAATTTTCATTTTGACATAAAGATAAAAGGAATCATTCATAATATCAAAGAAAAATGAATACAAGAAGGCTGAACATACACCATGGGAATCATATAAGAGGGAAAGTCAAAAATATGATGCTAAAAATTTCAAATGCTAATACATAGAAGTTTTTTTCACTCAAGTATTCATTTTAATAATTATAATATTGTTGACTCAAATAAAACTTTAGGTATCACTCAGGATAACAAAATGTATTAGCTTGCAGTAGCTTCTAAGCACCTCAGTGTAGTGGGAAACCCATGAGAAGCTGAAGTAGAAAATGACTAAAATAAAAATTTAAATTATGTTACACACAGATATGGAATATGTTTGAAGGAGAGACTATATGAAATGTTGTGGGACAGAATGTGTCACATAAATCTTGGAGTTATAGATTTTCAGCAACTTTTCATAAAATGTTAGTGGAGAAAAAATCCTCACCTACAATATGCTAACAAATTCATCTTTACATCTTCTAAAAAGGAATAAAAGTATTTCCTTCTGAGTTGGATTTAAATGTTTATTGCAGGCAATAAAAGATTCTACCAGAAAAGCTGTGCACATATATGGCATTTCTGGTTGACCACATAGAAGAAAAATATTTATTGTCTTTTAAAAAATCAAATAAAACAATTTGAAATGTGATGCTTAAAATCTAAATATTCAATTATGAGAATGAAAATAATTATATACAAATGTGTAAAGAGAAATTCTTAAAAATCTCTTTTAAAATCCTGTGACAATGACCAGCACTAAATTCTACTGAAAAGTACAAACTATTGAATATTCAGCACTCTGAATAAGTTCTACACCGTTTTCCAAAGCTCACTGGCACAGTGTGACCATTTTTACCATTTTTAGGTATCCACTAAAAGAAAAGTCACTAACCAGGAAGATGTTCAAAACAATGTTCTATTTCTCCCACCTTGTTATAGGATATTCCATCAAAAACAGATGTTATTTCATCAGGGGTTGTCACAGTCACAACAATTGGATGCGAAGACATCAAAGAATCATCCTCTTGTACAGGTAATACATCTTCAAGTAACATTTGGTCACGCTGAAATGAAAGAATGAGCCAAAGAAATATAGCATTTCCTTTATACTAGTTTATAAATTAAAATACCATATATAAGAAAAATTGGAGGAAAATAAATATAAATGACTTAAGTTACTTAAACATTAGTTCTTCAAATTAATCATATTTTGCACTGGTTGAGCTATATTGATTTCATTCCCTTCTTCTACTTCTAATTCCTTTAAATTTTTCCCCCAGATGACAGGCCAAGAAGACATCAACTTCTGTGAATTCTGCTTCTGCTGCTTCTGTATGACTTTTGGTCATGTGCCAAACTTTCCAAGCCCCATTTCTTTATCTGTGCAATGAGAATGATGACATCACCCCATAGATTTGGTCTAAGAATTAAGTGAGGCAGCATATCAATTTGCCAAATATTGATGTTCAGGTTTTTCTGATATCAACTTGTTATTGGAATTTGGATACTTAATAATTAATGAAAGAAAATATTAGCAGTTTATCCTTTAGTTCTAATCACCTCTCGTTTCCCTCCTAGGTTTTGTCAGCAATACACAGTGGTTGACAGGCCTAGCAGTACTGTCAGACTTCCTTGGTTCAAAGCTCAGTCTTTTTACTTTCTAGATATGTAAGTTTAACCAAGTTTCCTCACCCATTAAATAGAAGTAATTATGGCCTCTATTTGTGGAACTGTGCACAGGACTCAATGATAAAATTCATGGTTAGCACTTGGCATAGTACCTGGCACAGAATGAGAACCTAACCCATTAGCTGCTATAGTTATTTTGATTCTTAAGCAGTAAGAAACTGAAATCTAACTCTGCTAAATCATGGCTAACTTTAAAAATTTCATTGGCTGTACTTAATTAAAAATATTTCCAACAGAGGAGTATGCTGTATTAGCTTACATTTTCCAATTATGCGGGTTTCATTTATAACAGGAAAGGTACTGCTGTCAAGTGATGACTGCCAATCAAGATAATTTTGACTTGGATTTTGATTTTTGTATACCTAGGAAGTTTAGGTGTGGTGAGTAGAAAGATCCTGTTCTCAGTGTCAGGAAGATTGACTATACCAACTGTGTGTTTGATTTTGGATTTTGCTACCAGCTATCTCTGTGATGTTGGAAAGTTATATCATTTTCCTGGCCTTCCGATTTTTCACCAGTGAAATGAGGGTCCATGATTGTGGTATTTATTGAGCTCGCTTATAAAATATCTTTTTTTATCTGACCCTTCCATCCACAAGACCTTAAACTGAGAACTCCTTAAGAGCAAGAAATGTGTTTTATTCATTATTCATTTTGGGGTCCTCCATTTGCTGAATGAAGAATGAATGAATGGGCTGGGCTTGGTGGCTCACACCTGTAATCCCAGAATTTTGGGAGGCCAAGGCAGGCAGATCACTTGAGGTAAGGAGTTCAAGATCAGCTTGGCCAACATGGCAAAACCCCATCTCTACTAAAAATATAAAAATTAGCCAGGAGTGGTGGCGAGGGCCTATAGTCCCAGCTACTCAGGAGGCTGAGGCAGGAGAATCGCTTGAACCCAGGGGGTGGAGGTTGCAGTGACCTGAGATTGCTCCACTGCACTCCAGTCTGGGTGACAGAGCGAGACTCCATCTCAAAAAGGAAAAAAAAAAGGAATGAAGGAATAGATGAAGGAATGAATTAATTGTTGTGTTGAACAATGTGATTAAATTTCATTTAAGAAGTGCATAGCAAATTCTTCTGGAATTTAGCCACTGCTTTTGAAACACAGAACTTGCAATATTAGACAATATTAAAATGTTATAATTTCTTATAACAGTTTGCTATAAGGGCCTCAGGATACTGTGTTGGAGAAAATAAAGGACAACACAATTTTCCATTTATACAGTTTATGTTCAATAAATTATAAAATCAGCAATTTTCCATGTATATGAGTGGTTTTCAACTGGAGGAAATTTTTGTCCCCAACAGGACACCTGGAAATATGTGGAGACATTTTTAGTTGTCACAACAGGGGCTGGCAGGTTCCTGGCATTTAGTTAATAGAAGTCGGGGATTCTAAGTATCCTATAACGCCCAGGAAAGTCCCCCACAAAAAAAGAATTATCTACTCCAAAATGTCAATAGTTCCATAGTTGAAAAAAACCCAGATGTAGATAAGATTTTTAAAGAAGTAATTGTTGTAAATTAGCCCTTTCGCTTTGTAAAGTAGGCTAGAGAAACTGTAAGGGCTTCAAGCATTTAACTTTTTTGTTCTGTCCAGTAGAGGGCAGTATTTTACACAGTACAAAACCTCTTGTAATTAGACACATCCACGTATTTGTACATTCATATATGCAATCAGATAAGAATACTCCCATGATATAAATATAAATAACAAATATACCTAGGTTTTCTGAAAAAAAATTTTAAGGTTCATAAAAGTTTCTATTCTAGGCCTCTGAGGGACACACTACATGTTAATAGTCATTACATGTATGTTTGGGAACTTTTAAGCTTACAAGATAGAAAATAATGTTCTATTTCATAAAGGAGAAAATGGACTCAGAGATATCATATAACTTGCTCAAGGTCATAGTCTCTGTCATGCATCTAAGAAATGATGTGTTCAGGATTTGAACTTCAATCTAACTAATTTAACTACTAAGTTTATGTTATCTCTTCATCACACTATTTTTGCAATCTGTCTGAAATAAAGTAAGTCATTCACAAATGAGACTCTGACATTTTTTTTCAAAGGGTTAGTGCTATAGATACTTTATGGAACACAGAGTTAATATTTTCTATGCCACCTATTTTTTTTCCTGCCTTAATAATGTGTTTTGAGTGACTCTGTCAAGGATATCCCCAGATTGTGACGATCAGCTGCCCTTCTAGGGAGAGGGAAAAGGCTGTAGGCAAGGTGTAGTCAGTGGAAGTCAGCTGGCTCCACCCTATCCTCACAGTGGAATTCCCCACTCACCACTGTACTTGCCATCTGACTCGGGACCATCATTATAGTCCAAAGGCTTCCATCTGCTTTGCATGAGGAAAAGAGAGATTTCAAGTTTATGTCTTTAGGACTCACCATTTGCCAGTCTGTTTCTGCATGGTTTACTCCCAGATACTCAAAGAAAGAAGCAAATCCTTCATTTAGCCACAAGTCTTCCCACCAGTCCATGGTCACAATATTTCCAAACCACTGAAATTATAAGCAATAAAGAGATAATTACATTCTTATGGGTATGGTAGAGAGGCCTAGAAAATGTCAAAACATTTATTTGTCCGTGCTAATGTTGTCACTGTGACAGAAGTGGCAGGCATTGTACTTAACATTTATTTCCTGCTTTCTTCTGATTATTTAAATGATATTAAATTGTCTTTAGTTTATTGCCTTTATTTAGTTATTACTGGGGCACATTAATTTATATGAAGGCCTCGTGTGTATTTCCTAAAGACAAAACAATGTGGTTCAAAGTTTCTTTATGGCTAAATGTTTATTAGTACCAAGAAAGATTTTCATGCAAGTTTTTCTGAGTTGGCTATTTTTTATTTGCTAAGTCATAAATAATTTGAATTATTCCTGTGGGCTTAAGCCACTTTAAAAAAACAAGCTGATTCGGTGCTAAGATTCTATACCTGATGCACAAGTTCATGGGCAACCACAGTGGCCACTCTCTGTTGGTTTGATGAGGCTGATTCCTTAGGGTCATAAAGCAGGTTCGTTTCTCTGTACGTGATGAGTCCCCAGTTCTCCATAGCACCAGTGCCAAAATCTGGAATAGCGATTTTATCTATAGAAGAAGAAAGAGTCCAGTGAGAAATACATTCTTTCCATTTGTTCATAGCATTTCTTACCAAATTAAGTTATTTGGGTGAATGTTTTTTAAAAGGCTAAAAATAATTTCTTAGAGTAAAGAACTGTAATCAATGTCTGCAAACGTTTCAGTCCTAAGGCACTCAAAATTTCCATAAAGCATTCCCTGCTGGCTGCAGATATCAATGTTTTGTTTTTGTTTTAAAGAAGGACATTAATGGCAATTCCTCTATAATTTTATGTTTTTTGCTTCTCTCTGTTTTTCATTTTTGTTAGGCACATGTGTTTTAGGGGATAAGCTGTGAGGAAAAAGAGAAGTTTTCAAATTAGTATTTAGAAGTTCTGAGCTTCCAAGTGTACAGATACAGTTTTCCATCCAAAGATACAGATTATTCAGGAATATAAAACTCCATTTTTCTCTAATTCTATAAAATATTGATAGAAATACCAGTCTAATAGCTTATCATCTGCTTTTATGTATTAAATCGGTTGGAGAAACATGGAGTTGACTATATTCTCTCTAGATTCCCTTGCAGTTCTAAAATGTTGGATAGGAGTTTCTATAGTCTTACACGTAATATCTGACAGGAGGAGGCAGTGTTGATCAGTTCTATGTTAAATCCCAAGACAGAAAATGCTCAGTTGATTAGTGGCCAAAATACAGCTTCCCCTGTTAATGAACTGTAAACAGAATGTAATTTATTTATTATTACGTATAATTTAAATGAGGCACAGAAATGAAAACAAATTGATTTTTCTCTTAACATATAAGAGAAGGCCCTCCTTTCTTTCTGGTTAAAATAATTTTTTTTTTTTGAGACGGAGTCTCACTCTGTTGCCCAGAC
Source organism: Symphalangus syndactylus (assembly GCF_028878055.3). Classification (NCBI taxonomy): domain Eukaryota; kingdom Metazoa; phylum Chordata; class Mammalia; order Primates; family Hylobatidae; genus Symphalangus; species Symphalangus syndactylus. The sequence goes on from NC_072426.2 coordinate 63,555,616, forward strand.
TCGAGTGCAGTGGCGCGATCTCGGCTCACTGCAAGCTCTGCCTCCTGGGTTCACGCCATTCTCCCGCCTCAGCCTCCTGAGTAGCTGGGACTACAGGCGCCCGCCACCGCGCCCAGCTAATTTTTTGAATTTTTAGAAGAGACAGGGATTCACCGTGTTACCCAGGATGGTCTCGATCTCCTGACTTCCTGATCCGCCCACCTCGGCCTCCCAAAGTGCTCGGATTACAGGCCTGAGCCACCGCACCCGGCCAAAATAAATATTCTTAAAGCTTTTTATAAAAGAATGAAGAGGGATGTACCTTAAGTAGAGGTCAAGACTACAATAGTAGTTTCCTTTTCATGTTATCGTCATTTTTAGATTTGGTTATTTTATCACAAGACAGTCATTTCAAAAGTAGAGAAGTATCTCCCCCAAGGGCCAATATTTTTCATAATGTTGTGGAGTGCAGTTTGCACTTAATCCTTGAACAAAAGGAATTTTTTGCAATCTTTTTTTTTTTTTGGTCAGTATTGGCATTATAACTAACTAATTCTTATATATTTAACCCTTTGGAGTCTAATAAATGCAGAAGTCCCTTCTAGGGAGTCTAAGATATAATTAATTCTGAGAGGGTTGAAAATGCACATAAAACAGAATAAAAGAGTTGGGGAGAGGGAGAAAGAGAGGAGAAGAAAGTAATAAATTTGTGAGATTTCCACTTCTCAGGTTATCCTGGGTGCTGTAACTGAGATAAAAGGCAAAGGATCTTTAAATTCATGTGCACAATATTTTATTAAATATTATTCTGATATTTTTAAATTGAGATGAGGTCTTCTGTTACCTAGACTGCAGTGACACAATCATGGCTCACTGCAGCCTCAACCTCCTGGGCTCAAGTGATCCTCCCACCTCAGCCTCCTGAGTAGCTGAGACTACAGGTGTGTGCCACAACACTTGGCTAATTTTTGTGTTTTTTGTAGTGATGAGGTTTCACCATGTTGTCAGGCTGGTCTTGAATCTCTGGGCTCAAGCGATCCGCCCGCCTGGGCCTCCTAAAATGTTGGGATTACAGGCGTGAGCCACTGCACCTGGCCCAATATTCTGATTTTGATGAAAACTTGTTTCTTTTTCCAGCTCCTTCTCTAATATTTGTTAAGCAATCAAAAAATAGAATTGTATCCATTGAAGAGACATGCAGCATCTACAGGCTTGCTCCGAGCCACAGCCATTCCCATGCAGAGAATTTGGCATTCCACTTGTGTGCATTGATAATTTATTAAAGGAAAGGCAGAAACAGAAACAGGGAGGCCAACTGTTGGCTAATTTGTTTTCTTACTGCCTTCATTTCATCCCTACAAACATCTATATGGGTGTTATATTTAAAGTCTTTGTTAATAGCTCTCGAGCTTACTAATAAAGCATTTCCGCTATTGATAGAAATGTCATATGCACACCTTTTTGGTTGTAGCGCCACTTTTGCTTTATGAAGAATGCATGTCTCCCTCTGTATTAGAAAAAATTATTGCTGGAAGGAGCACCAGTATTTCATTAAACTGCTGGGGAATCTAGAATTTGCCTCATACAACAATGGAAAGACTGGAAGCACATGGGACTCTTACAACATCATTTATCCCTATTATTTTTTAACTCACTGATGACAGGGAGGCAGAGCAAGTATTGGGATGAATGCTGATTTTGAAATCAACTGATCTAGGTTGCTATTTGTGGCTCCATCACTACCAAGCTCTGCAATTTTGTGCACATACTTTCATCTTTATTTGGAAACACAAGACTACATATTTATCAGATAAGAACAGAGTACAGGCTGGGCATGGTTGATTATGCCTGTAATCCTAGCACTTTGGGAGGCCGAGGCAGGCGGCTTACTTGAGCCCAAGATATTGTAGGCATAGAATAAAAGGACTTAAGGATAACTGTTAACTGATGGTGACATAATTAGAAGAAATGAGTTAACTTAGATAAAAACAAAGGCAATATTAAAAATAAGAAAATTAAAAAATGATCCTCACCTAATTTAGGAAGAGAATAATTCATAGCAAAGTATTCTTCAAAATAATCAAACACACTTTTAGTTATGTTTGCAGCATATTCGGCTGTGTGCTTTTGCTCTGGCTGGACATAAATTGTAAGCTATTAAACAAAACACAAAAAATTCAGTGAAAATTATTCTTCATTCAACAAAATACAAAAACTGTGATGCATAACATACTTGAAAGAAAGTGGGCTTTGGAGCCAGATATGTCTAATTTGAATTCCAATTCTGCCTCATACTAGCTGTGTTGTCTCATAAATCACTGCACATCTCTGAGACTGTGGAGGAATTTTATGTAAAATGTTAATAAAACTTCACAACTCACTAAGTGATTTTAATGACTAGAAATAATGTAAGACACAACGGCTGGCACGATGTCCCAGACTTTTGAAAAATGTTATTAATTTTTTCTACTTAGAACATATATTATCTTCTAAAAATCTATTAATCTATCTATTCATCCATCCATATACCTACCTATCAATTTCTCTCTTGTGTGCTCTTTCTCTTTCTCTGTCTCTGTCTCTTTCTGTCTGTATAATTTGTCCTTGAGGAATTGAATTAATGGGATTTTTCTCATCTAAAGAGCCCCTGAATACATGTTTTCCACTTGTGCTATTCTATCTAGTTATTTCAGAATAACCCTTCTGATATTCTAACTATTCAGCGCCAGAGCTTAAATTATAATGATCCAAACTTTCCCTGAGAGAAAGTCATCTTGGTAAGCTACATCAATTCTCTAAGTCTCTACTTTGTGTCCTTATGACATATTTTATAAATCAAACCAAGTACAGATTTTTGCCCCCAATTCTAAGCATGTCTGACTTTATAAAAAATTTTCAAGAATCCTCTTCAACATAGTGTCGTGAAAGCAGATGTGGTCTCCAGACAAGAATATCACAGGTGTTTAGGCATTTCTCAATATGTGAAAGAGGAAGAAGTGCCTCAGGCAACTAGTGTCTGCTAAAAGTTTGTGAGAAATTCAAATAAAATATACCTGCTAAGCCTACAACCTGATTCAAAACCTCAAAGAAAGCAAAAGATGTAATCATTCAGTGAGTTCAAGACCATTTACCTAATTAGAACAGCTGACTCAGAAAAAAAGAAAATATTGCCTACTCTGTTTATTATTCCCAATGCATTGCTAGTTTTGGTATTCACTTAGGCACACATCTTGAACCACCTTTTGCTAGAAGCAAAGAACACTGGAATGATTCACTAATGTAAAGAACACATTCTGAAAGTGCATCCCTTAAATTACCAGTGCTGGCTCACTATTCTCACATCCATTGGGTAATTGGCATTCTTGCTTTATTTGCATAAATAAAGATGTGTTCATCTTCACCTCCAAAGATGGCACAACTCACTCAATCATCTCAATATTCTTAGAAAATTTTTTTTCTTACAGAAGTGATGATGCATTTTCTCTAATAGTTGTTAAGCAATCAAAAAGTGAAACTGTTTGGATTACCCTCCTGTCCTCTTTGTGAACAAAGACATGTATTTTTCCAAGAAATTGAGGGAAACTAAGGATCCAGTTTTTGGCCATTGAACAGAGTAAAGGGAATTGACCATCTAAAATAAAAGTCACCACGTTCATACAGGATTGCCGTGTCATAAACCGAGAGTCTCAGAATTTTTCTTCTGTGAACTAACTGGTGTGTCAAAACTCAGATTTTCTAACACATCTGTTCTCTAGCATTAAAAACTTCAGGAAGGGCAGTCCTCTTGACCCACTCCACTGTTGCCTACACACTCAGTGCTTTGGTGCGGCACATAATATTTGGTGAGCAAAAGAGAATTGTGAAAGCAGTTGAAAGACCATGGTGAGGTCTCCCACCGTAGATGGAGCAATGGGAAGGAGAAAGACTCAATGTGCTCTTTCTGCTAATATTTTCTCATTTCCCCTTTAAGCAGTATGCTTTAAGCAGTATGCTTAAACTCCCTTTAAGCAGTATGCTTCTGAGACAGTGTAATTCATTTTTCTTTCTCTGTATTTCTGTTGGTGACAGTGGAAAGCAATGTGTTTAAAGAAGATTGATGTTAATGTAAATTCAATCAAAATAAAAGCAGTCCCTTCCTCTTTTGTTTCTGAGAAACTCGAGTCCATAGAAATATGCTCTGTCTTTCCAGCCTGGTCAGTCTGCAGATAATCTGTGATCTATGACCCCTCATAATCAAGGTCACCTCTTCACCAAGCAGGGACCTCAGCTCAGGCCAGCAGTGCAGCGGCCCCACCCCCTGGCTGAACATTCCCAGTGGCAGCCGCTCTGCATTTCTCTAAGGTGGATCTCCCAGAGGCAACTGAAAGCCCCTCTGCCATGGCTGCTGCAATGGTACTGCCCTTGCTGCCCTTGGACTAGGTATGGATCAAAGACCCTGAGTGCTTTAATCATATCTCCAGTAAGCTGCAGTCACCCTAAGGAAAATAAGCCAGTTTGTCCCAGCCACAACCCCCTGTTACCCCTGCTCATCATCAGGCAGGCCCTTGTCTTGGGCCCACAATATAACCACCTGACCCTGGGCTGATTGCACCTATTGGTAGTGGCTCTGCATTTCTCTGGGGTGGAGTTCCAAAAGACCAGTGAAAAGCCCTCTGCCACAGTGACTGCCAAGGTCCCTTCCCCTGCTGCCTCCAAGCTGCAGAAGGAGCATAAAGCCTGAGCTTGCTCCAAGGCTGTGGTGAGCAGCCCAGGAGTGCCAAGCTGAGATCTGCAGCCAGTACTCGAGTGGGAGAGGAGCCCACAGTTTCAGAGCACTGAGAGAGAGCACAGCTGCAATCAGGAGGAAACACAGAGGAGCCATGTGGCTGAGCAAGAGCCTAACTAATGGCCATTATGCTTAAGCACCATCTACTGGATCACAGCCCAAACTTCAGCACCAAAAATACTTTGCTAACATAACGCCCCTGCGAAATCAAGGACATGAATTCAGCCACAAATAATGACCCAGCACAAACACTTGGTCCTCTGAAAACATCCAGGAAAGAAATCAACCGACTATACTCAAATTACACCACAGTTGAGGGAACATCAGCCACCACAGTTGAGGGAATGTCAGCCCACACAGATGAGAAAGAACTAGTGCAGGATCTCTGGCAACTCAAAAAGCCAGACTGGCTTCTTTCCTCCAAACAACCACACTAGCTCCACAGCAAGGGTTCTTAACCAGGCTGAAATGACTGAAATGGTAGAATAGAATTCAGAATATGGATAGGAAGGAAGATCATTGAGATTCTGGAGAAAGTTGAAACCAATCCAAGGAATCTAAGGATTACAATATAACGGTACAGGAACTGAAAGACAAAATAACCATTATAAGAAAGAACAAAAGTGACCTGACAGAGCTAAAAAAACACACTACAGGAATTTCATCATGAAATCACAATTATTAACAGCAGAATAGGCCAAGCTGAAGAAAGAATCTCAGAGCTCAAAAACTGCCTTCCCAAACTAACTCAGTCAGACAAAAATAAAGAAAACATCGAGTTCATGTCCTTCGTAGGGACATGAGTGAAGCTGGAAACCATCATTCTCAGTAAACTATGGCAAGGACAAAAAACCAAACACTGCATGTTCTCACTCAATAGGTGGGAACTGAACAATGAGAACACTTGGACACAGGAAGGGGAACATCACACACTAGGGCCTGTTGTGGGGTGGGGGGAAGGGGGAGGGATAGCATTAGGAGATATACCTAATGTTAAATGACGAGTTAATGGGTGCAGCACACCAACATGGCACATGTATACACATGTAACTAACCTGATGTTGTGCACATTCACCCTAGAACTTAAAGTATAATAAATAAAAAAAAAGAAAACATCAAATAAGAAGAATCAATATTGTTAAAATGGCCATACTGCCCAAAGCAATTTACAGATTCAATGCTGTTCCTATCAAACAACCAGTGATAGTTTTGACAGAATTAGAAAAGACTATTTTAAAATTTACATGGCACCAAAAATATAATAGCCAAGGTAATTTTAAGCAAAAAGAAAAAGCTGGAGGAATCACATTACCTGACTTTAAACTATACTACAAGCCTATAGTAACCAAAACAGCATGGTACTAAGACAAAAATACACACACAGACCAGTGACGCAGAATAGACAGCCTAGAAATAATGCCATACACCTACAACCATCTGATCTTCAACAAAGTTGGCAAAAAGAAGCAATAGGGATAAGACTCTCTATTCAATAACTGTATGCTGGGATAACTGACTAGCCATATTCAGAGGATTGAAACTGGACCCCTTCCTTACACCATATACAAAAGTCAACTCAAGACAGGTTAAAAAGTGTAAAACCTAAAACTATAAAAACCCTGGAAGATAACCTAGGAAATACCATTCCAGACATAGGACCTGGCAAAGATTTCAAGACAAAGATGCCAAAAGACACTGCAACAAAACCATAAGTAGGCAAATGGACTTAAACTAAAGAGCTTCTGCACAGCAAAACGAACTATCAACAGAGTAAACAGACAACCTACATAATGCGAGAAAATATTTGCAAACTGTGCATCCAACTAAGGTAAAATATCCAGAATCTGTAAAGAACTTAAACAAATCAGCAAGCAAAAACAAACAACCCTATTAAAAAATGGGCAAAGGATGTGAATAGACACTTTTCAAAAGATGCTTTTCATATATGGCCCATAAGCATATGAAAAAATGCGCAACATCACTAATCATTAGAGAACTGCAAATCAAAACCACAATGAGATACTATCTCACCCAGTCAGAATCGCTATTATTAAAAGGTCAAAAAATAACATGCTGGCAAACTTGTAGAGAAAAGGGAACACTTATACACTGTTGGTGGGAATGCAAATTAGTTTATCCATTGTGGAAAGCAGTTTGGCAATTTCTCAAAGAACTAAAGCAGAATTACCAAATGATCCAGCCATCTTATTACAGGATATATATACCCAAAGAAATACAAACCGTTCTGCCATAAAGACACAGGCCTCCATATGTTCATCACAGCACTATTCACAGTAGCAAAGACATGGATGGAATCAACCTATTTTCATCAACAGTAGACTGGATAAACAAAATGTGGTATATATACACCAGGGACTACTTCACAGCCATAAAATAGAATGAGATCATGTCCTTTGCAGCAACCTGGATAAAGCTGGAGTCTTTTATCCTAAGAGAACTAGCATAGCAACAGAGAACCAAATACCACAATCTTCTCACTTATAAGTGGGACCTGAACATTGAGTACTCATGGACCCCAAGAAGGAAGCAATAGACATCAAGGCCTACTTGAAAGTAGAGAGGGAGGACGGTGAGAATGAAAAAACTACCTATCAGGCACTGTGCTTATTACCTGAGAAGTGAAATAATCTGTACACCAAACCCCCATGACATGCAATTTACTATAGAGCAAACCCGCACATATACCCCTGAACCTAAAATAAAAGTTTAAAAAAGAAATATTTTCAGAAAGTTACCATAAAAAAATCAGGTCATAGATTTTATTCTATCACTGCTACTTTGATCAACAGAGCCAAACAATCAGAGAATGTATAGCTACAGCCCATTAATTTTGTAACATAATTAGCCAAAGCATAACTGTGTCTTAACTACCATATATCACAAACATTTTTATATTAAAGACTCTACCAACATGCCAACATTTTCTGTCATTTAAAGCTCCAACATGGTTTCTGTAATCCATGTAACAACAGAACATCTATGATGTTTGGATTTGGTGATTTTAAAAGCATCCTCCCTTGTGCTGATGCCTTCACTCATCCTCACCACACTTTTCCCCCTCTCTGACCCCACCTTTAATGTATGCTCCATCTGCATCTCCTTCTCCTCTCTCGGGGCTTTGGCAGAGGTGACTGACTCTCCCCTATCATCTGCTAAGCCTCAGCACTTCTTTCCATGATAAAGTTCAGGCAATTACCCCTGACTTGTCATCATTATTTAATAATTGTCATTTTTCTAGTTTATGAGCTTGCTTTACTGAGATGATTTTTTAAGTGTGTGACTACCCATATTGAAATAACATGGAGTGAGGAGGGATGCATACATGTATTTTCTTTCTTCTTTATCTTTTAAAAGAGTCATATATGCCTTTTTAAATTTAAGAACCCTATTAAAGGTTAAATATAAAGTTTGTCTACTTTATCACTTTGTATGTAAACATTATACATAAACATAAATATGAAGTTTGTAGGGCTTCAAGAACCTAACTTTTATGCATGTATTTACTTTTTGAAGATAGTAACTTCCCTAGGCAAATTAAATTACCTGGTATACTACTGTTGGATACCATTAGTTGTCTTTCAAAGCACTGAATCTATGGAGCTAGTATCAGTGGAAAAACTTTGGGCTTTCTACAGCCTTATTCAGCTGATATTCTCTTGGAAGGTATGATGTATCTGCTTTAACATAGCTTTTGCTTTTCCCTTATCATATTGGAGCCCACTGTCATTTAGGCTCTTAGAGTTCTTAATGTTATCCCTTTCATTCAAGTGTCTCAAACCATTTGAGAGATAAAACTTAAGTCCATGAGAATTGATTCCTGGTTGATTACCATTACTTTCTTTATGTGTCCCTTTGTCACACTTGACTTCACTTGACAATCATGACTAGACGCACTAGATCAATCTTCCTTGAACAATTTAATGAGGCTGTGCACCATCTTTACCTTCAATGATTATTTATGTCCCTGCAACCAAAACCAAGCACAAAGCTCAGCGATAGTATTATGATTACTTATTAGTCTTATTATTGAGAACTTAAACTGTTTCAAGGAATGTGATGAGCATTTTCCATGCAACATTTCTTTTACTCCACACATCAATTCTATAAATCCAGAATTATTAATAATAATAGAAAAAATATTTTGCATCACCGGTAATTACCCCAATCCTTTCACTGGTCCAGTTCCCACAACCCCTAATCCACACTAATAAATCCAATGAGTTCTAAAAATCAAAAGCTTTTTATATGTTTAAGCAAACTAATTTGGCAATATCATATGACTTGAACTGTTAAAAGGTTTTCAAAAATCTTTATTTTTCTCGCTATAAAAAATTGCTGCAGAAGTATCACTGATTATAGGGCGTTGCCCCAAATCCCACTGTAGTTAGTCATTAACATATAGTATTCAAACTACATTACCTTTCACAAATCTGAAAATTTCTGAATTCCAACATACAACTGGCCATGAGGGTTTGGGATAAGGATTGTAGACCTCTGTTTATAATTTTAGAGTTTGAAGGTGATTTGAAAATAAACTTCCTCATTGTATGCGTGAGAAAAATGAAGTCTAAGACAGGACCGACGCTAGAGTTCAGGACAAAGTTTGTTTTCACTATATCATGCTGCCTATTTTCTCTACTTGTAAGACTGAATCTTGACCTCCCGAGCTGTAAAATAGATATAACAACAGCACTTATGTCATAGGGTTATTTTGAGTATTAAATAAGCTAACGCATAAGCAATGTTTGACATGTAATAGTTCTATGTGTCCCATCAAAAGTATTAGTATCATTAGAGATAATACACTGAATTATTAACCTCTGTAATTTTCTGTGTGCATACTTCCTCATATGTGATTGATACTCACACTGTGGTGTCCACATTGCCAGTAAGAACATTAGGAAAATGCAGGGGAAAAAAATAAATGTTACGGTTTTGACTTTCAAAATAGGCTCTTGATGCCCACACAACAAATTTAAAAGCCCAAACTCTTTGGATTGTAAGGGCCTGGTTTCAAAAGACTTTTAGCAATAAAAACAGAAGGCCAGGAAAAAAGCAAACCACAGGGTTTTTAACTTTAGTAATAATTGAAAAGAGAATAAAGAGATGTCCAGGCTACTCCGTCTCAAAACACGACAAAATTTACCTGGGCCAGGGAAGGTGAGGGAAGGTTGAAGGGACAAGACCTGAAACAGACCCTGAAAGAGTGTGGGGGGACTGAGATGAGAACCCTGAACTTGGAAAGACTGTGGAACAGAAAAGAATCAGCTTAAACAGACTGCCCGTTACCATTGCCACCGTCACCTGGGTCAGAAGCCAGGCAGGGCCCTGCATGGTTCCGCTTGGGAGTGCTGCAGCCCCGCCGCGCCCTGGATCCACATCCTTACTGTCCTTGTCTATGGAGTGTTTTCTATTGATAGAGGTGACCATACATTCAGGTTTGCCCAGGAACGTCCCTGGAATGTAAATCTGTTGCTTACCTGTTTATACCTCTTGTTCCAGCTTAATTAATAACACCTCGTCTATTATTTATTATATATATATTTATAGATGATAAAATATATGGTCAATCTGCTTATTGACAGCAGCCTGACTTTTCACTGCTGATCATCCCGCAGAAGTAGCACCATTTACCTCTTGAGGTTTTTTTTTGCAAGGTCTCATCTGAGCTGCTCCAAACAGCCACATCATTTTAAATGACGAGCATGCTTAAAGGATCCCCCAAACACAAGTTGAGATCCTTGGCACTCAGGGCTAGTAACACCAAGAAAGACCTGAAAACACGCTTGGGTGGCACAGGGCAGTGGTGACTGTATCTGGTGCACATCTTAATCGAAGTACAGATATCAGCATATTTCACTCCCTTCAGGGTTTAGCATCCTCCAGTGCACATAGTAGATACTCAATAAAGACTTATACAATAATCAGTTTGAAGAAACTGTTTCATTATCAATACTGAGGTAGCCAGGATGAGAAAGAGAAAATAAATCTATACAGTTTTTAAATCTATAAATGCATATTTAAGGTACATAGCTGGTATTACTGAACATGCCATTAATGTGTTAAATTTTATAAAGTTTATGTTGTTTTAAATATTCTTCCAGCAGTAGGTGGAAAGTTAGCAGAGGAGGGTATTTAGGAGAAAGGAATAGTGATACATCAGTTTTTTTCTTTTTAAGTTCTGCCTTATCAATGTGATATATTCTTTCTAAATTTTAGTTTGCTCCTTCCTCATAGATAAATTAGTATGAATATGCAAAACCTTGGCTTGAAGTTTAGGTGAAAAAAGCACCTTTTTTTCTGCTGTGGCTATGCTGGTTCAAAACATGTTGACTCTGAGTCGGAAATCAGCTGCTATGAATTGCTGTTTGAGAAGAAACTCAGCATGGCCATTAGGTTACACAAAGCATTTATTGGCCACTTACTTTCCATTTAAGTTAAAATTTAAGTTGTCTGATGCTTAGTGATTATTACTGCAGTATAATTTTTAAGAAATTTAAAAAATCTAAATTACCCCATAAAATTTTACATTATTTTTATTATTTTGTTTATATTTTTGTAAATTTAAATAAAAAATAAGAATCATTAGCAATCCTCCATGGCTTGCTAAATTAAACAGATTCCTTCAAGGAAGATTAATAACCTTCAATTTAAAGGTAACCCATCCAGTAAAGAAATTAATTAAAAAAAAACTAATTAAAATGTTATAGAAATCAAATTCATTCTGAAAACTTAGCAAAGCCACAGCCAAAATAACTTTTTAAAATAATGAAATGACCATATGTCAAAAATAATTCTGAGGAAAACAGAAAAATCACCTTTAGAACACCATGATAACAATTGTTGTGGACATCCACTGGGGAATGCTACAGTAAGCGGTCAAAACCTGAAGAACAAACAGGATATTCACATAGCCTTTAATTATCACTCCCTAAATATTTATTAATCACTGTGGTGGTCATAATGTATATCCATAAATTCTTTGTGACTCCTCCCTCCAGGAAGTGGAGCTTAACTCTCTTCCCCTCGGGTGTGGACTGCATTTAGTGATTGCTTCTACAAAACAGAAGATGGAAAAAAAATAGTAAACTACAGCAGAGAAACCTAGCAGACACCATCTCAACCAAGTGATCAAAGTTAGCATCACTAGGAATAAGTCATGAGGATGTCATGTACCCCCTGATAGGATGTGATGAAAAGGACCCTTCACCTCTGTGGTATTCTCCAAAATCCAAAGCCTCAGTCTAATCTTGAGGAAACATCACACAAACCCAAACTGAGAAACATTCTACAAAATACCTGAACAGCACTCTTAAAAAGTGTCAGGATCATAAAAAAAGAAAAAAAAAAACTGAGAAATGTCATATATCGGAATAAATTAAGGAGACAGCATTGCTAAGTATAATGTAGATGTATCATCTATTGGATTTTGGAATAGAAAAGGCACATTAGTGAAAAAACTGGTGAAATCCAAGTAAAGACTGTTGCTTGGTTAATAGTATTGTATTACATTGATTTCTTAGATTTGATGAATGTTTGATAAATGGTTATATAAGATATTAACATTAAGGGAAGGTTACATGGAGACTCTGTTGTGTCTTTGCAACTCTCTGTAAATCTAAAATTATTTCAAAATAAGAAGTTTGAAAGTATATCTCTGAGCATTCAAGCAATGAAACTTAAAAAATAAGATTATTTCTATGAAGAGAAATACATAAATCAAAGTGTATGGCACAAAACCTAAAACTGCTATAAAGATAGGCTGTTTTTAAAAATCCATGGTATATATACATACATACTCTGCCTTCAGCCAATCTTTCTAATCCAGGCAAACAATGGACTCAGATGGAAGCAAGTAAGAAGTCACAGACAGTAGGAAGAACCCATTCACAGAGAGAATCCTAGATGTAATTATTCAGCGATCATCCTGTAAGATTTTTGGAAGAAAGTACGACATAATCCCTTCTACTGAGATGTTAGAATTAATATGGTCATAGTATAAACATAATTAGATGGATAATATCTTCCACCAGCATTCCCTTAGTGAATAATTCTTCCCAACTTCCTCCTGTGTTCAGGAAAGCCAAGGAAAACTTGACTAGAGTTGAAATAATCTCCAACAAGGTAATTTCTTGTTTTTGCACATACTTCTTTATAAAATAGATGCCAAATGCCCCCAAACAAATTCAAGGGCTCCTGAGATTTTTGTTTCTCAGGAACGAAATCACTTGTGCCATTTTTTATTTATTTATTTATTTATTTATTTATTTATTTATTTATTTATATTTTTGAGACCGAGTCTTGCTCTGTCACCCAGGCTGGAGTGCAGTGGCACCATCTCAGCTCACTGCAACCTCTGCCTCCTGGATTCAAGCAATTCTCCTGCCTGAGCCTCCCGAGTAGCTGGGATTACAGGCACGCACCATCACGCCCGGCTGATATTTGTATTTTTAGTAGAGACAAGGTTTCACCATTTTGGCCAGGCTGCTCTCAAACTCCTGACCTCAAGTAATCTGCACACCTCAGCCTCCCAAAGTGCTGGGATTACAGGCATGAGCCACCACGCCTGGCCACCATTGCCATTTAACTCGTCCTGAATTTGATTCCTTAAAGACTCATGCAAAGCTAAAGCATTCTGGGAAAATTACTGTAGGTCAACAGTACCTCAGAAGGCATCACAAACCTAACAACTTCAAATGATTTTATGTATACTAATACGGGGGATTTTCCTTTTTCCTACTTTATGTTTTCCAAATTTTCAATAATGTACATGAATTAAACCTATAATTTTAAAAACTCAAAAATATATTTATAATGTACATTGTTCTTGGTTTAAAAATGAATTGCAATATATTCCAATGGGGAACTTTGTGCTGAACTCTCAGGGTCATGACATGCATATTGGGGATATTGTTTCCTCTCTGATGACTCCTGCAGGAACAATAGGATTACATTTTTTTTAGACAATAACTCAACAGTTTGTTCACATAACTAAAAAGTCGTATAATCTCTCTATAATATGCACAGTTCAGGGTGTGTCCACTTGTTTGTTTTTCTGGGGTGAAATTCAGTGATTTCATTTACTTTAAAACCCTAATCAATCAACTAAACCTGAAGAAGGCCTCAGGAGTAGATTTCTTGCAGAATTGTAAAAAATCCTTCCATCGATGGCTGGCCTCAATTGTTGCTAAACTATTCTAAGTAACTCTTCATGTTACTCTGTTTAGAATTGAATCAAAATGCAAAGCAATTAATTTAAAAAGAAAATATGAAGAGTGAAAAGACTTCTGAGCTACCTTCAAAACCAATTTAATTTTTCTCATGAGCAACAAGGATATTTTAAACATAATGAACGGTTCAACTCTAAAGTCTGCTGTACTCTCTCCAACTAAACTATTAAGAATGCAGGCATTGATTCTGTGTTTACTGATATAAAGGAACTATTGTCAAAGAGGCAAATATACCCAAGCAAGCTGAATCAGGGCATTATAGATTCTTAGATTGCATAGTATAATCTGATTATAAATAGCAGGTGGTTAATATGCCAGAATAATACTATCAGAAGAAAAGTGGATAAGAACAGTCGCCTATTAATGGTGTACATAACAAATACATGGCTTCATTTTTTATTTTTGTTTTTTACTAAAAAAGTAATAAAGGACTTCAGGTCCAGGTGGTGCAGTAAAGGGATGCTTTGATGTACCCCACTAATCCTATTACTCAGAAATTAGTGCTAAAATATAAAAATGGGAACAAGACGTAAGGATTGGAAGCTATACGCATATTGAGCTCCAGTTTTGGAAGGAATGGGTCAGAAACAGGTTCTTGGGGATCAGACCCAAGCCATGCTTTGGAAATCATGTTCTAAAACTCAGACTACTATTTCCGACTGTTTTCTCATCATTTTTTGGTTTCTCTTTTATGACGATCATATTCTTGAATTTTTGAATATATTAATTAAAGGTTGTGTGTGTGCATGTTTAATCTTGTTATGACTTTTTCGGAATTCTCTTGTTTCTCCAGTTATCACTATTTACTCCCACAGTGTTTATATTTGTCTTGGATGTTTTTTTTTTATGTTACTTGCTTTCCTCATATACCTGGTTGTTCTTAGCTTGTCTGTTAAGTTCTAAGAATATAGGACTCTGAGGCTGGTGTGAGTTTCCTCTGATGTTACATTTCAATAGATTTAAGTAGGTTGGTTTTTCTGTAACTCTCCGGAGTGGGAAATCATACCAGGAGCAGTGTGTACTTGGGTGCGTGTCAACTATTAGATTTCAACTCACAGTGAGTGGGTAGGGAGCCAGAAGGGGAACCTCCCAAATGCCAAAGAGGAGGAACTCACTATGGAGCATTTGCATTCACACTAGATACCTTAAATTTCTCCCATAAGATTCTGTTCAACTTTTAAAGGAAATGGCCCCACAGTTTTTTCAGAGGGGGAAACTCTGGCTGCCTGTCTTCTATGGAAGGGCTGGAGGAAGGGGAAAGTGGCACATCTAATTTTCTTGGGATTTTTCTGGCTCAGAGCCTCTGAGAAGTTTCAAAAGGGAATTTGGCTTCTGTTGATCTCTTATAAAATAGATGATTGGACAGTAATGTATTAAAACAATATTATGTTTGTTTCCCTCCCAAATGATGGAACACATCACTTATGTAAGACAAAATGTTATGCTCTCAGTTTTCACAGAAGAACCATTTAAGAAATAATTACCATCTACAGGACATTTTGGGATCTTTTGCAAAACTGTATTTTTTCATTATGTCACTTCAAATCCTTTATATAAAATCCATCCTAAGAACCCAGCTAACTCACTGGTACAGGCTCTGGTGATTTACCTAGTTAATATAATATTACAAGTAAATGTCCTTGGTCAGAGGACCTGGTGATAGAGTCATATTGGAAATTGAAGCTCACTGTCAGTATTAGAAAATAACTCCAAGTACTATGTCCTCTGCTGATTGGTTAAATGCATTGTTCTTACCTATGAGACTTTGTCATCTTTAGTACAATTGCTTAGCCTTTCTGTTTCCTCTTGGTATTTCTACCTCAAATAGAAAAATTTGCTCAGAATGTAATAATAATTTTTAAAATTTGGTGTGGGAAACACCTGCACATGATGAAAGACAGCCATGCAATTGAATTGTCAATGACGAAGAAAGCAGCTTCAGATGAAAATTGCATGTTTGTTATGAGACTGAAAGAAAAAAACAAGCTTGACTAATATTCTCACCTCTATATTAAGCAAGAGGAATGCCAACAACTGCACTCAGCACAACCTAGAAAAAACAACCTCCTCTTTCTGATGCCATCTCCTTTTCATATCTAATATTATCTGTCAACCACTGGTAGTTCCCTTTACCACGACTGAAGTTTGCATCAAAGCAACCTATGTGGCAAGGGAAAGTTAGAATATGGATGAGTCCTCATGATATGCAGCCCCTTTGAAAAGGCCTGCGGACATCCCCCACTCGCTATAATTTGGATACAGTATAGGCAGCATGCTGGCAACCCAGGTTGAGGACATCTGAATATCAACTCCTACTACACCAAAGCAAAGGAAATTTTCCTTTGTTCATTTCACAGAAATAGAGGAACCCATTCCCTCTCCTCCAATGATGGATGAAGAGGTAAAGATATTTTCAGAATATCACACTTCAGAAGGCTAAGCAAGATACAGTATTTGGAAGGAGTTTGGAATTTAAGTTTCTACCACTTGCCAGCTGAGTAATCTTGAATAAATAACCTAAATTTATTAAACTTCAATTTTTCTCATCTCTAAAATGGGGGTGATGATTTCCTCCTTATAAAATTATATTGCAAAGATGATGAGGCTTTATATATATAAAATACATGGCACAGAGGTGAATTAACTGGCTTAATAGACAACCTAAACATTTGTTCAAGACATAAGCAGAATGGGGGCCTCCAAAATGAAAAAATTAATTAGGTAAAAGTATGTGGTTCTTCAAAAGAAAACGATTGGGCCGGGCTCAGTGGCTCACGCCTGTAATCCCAGCACTTCAGGGGGCCAAGCCTGGTGGGTCACCTGAGGTCAGAAGTTAGAGACAAGGCTGACCAATATGGCGACACCCCGTCTCTACTAAAAATACAAAAATTAGCTGGGTGTGGTGGCGGGTGCCTGTAGTCCCAGCTACTCAGGAGGCTGAGGCAAGAGAATCACTTGAACCCGGGAGGCAGAGGTTGCAGTGAGCTGAGATCGTGCCACTGCACTCTAGCCTGGGTGACAGAGCGAGACTCTGTCAAAAAAAAAAAAAGAAAGAAAGAAAGAAAGAGAAAGAAAGAAAGAAAGAAGAAAGAAAGAAAGAAAGAAAGAAAGGGAAAGAAAGAAAGAAAGAAAGAAAGAAAGAAAGAAAGAAAGAAAGAAAGGAAGAAAGAAAAGAAAAGAAAGAAAGAAAGAAAGAAAGAAAGAAAGAAAGAAAGAAAGAAAGAGAAAGAAAGAAAGAAAGAAAACTATTATTGAAATAGTCGTCTTGATATTTTAGAAAAAGCTTATTGATATTTGATCATACTTTTAAAAAATGCTTTTGGATATTTGTTGCTACCTATTTTGATTACATATAAGAATGGAGCCATAAACTTTTCAGTGCCTTGTCATTCGAAGATATTCCTTTACCTCAGTTTCCTCCTCTCTCTCTAGTCTATATCTGGGAGAGGTACACATATACCCAAATATTTTATTACATTGAGCATACCCAAACATTTTAATATATTTGTGCTGGTATACTTAGGAGCTAGCTTTTGACCTATAGCAAATGTTTCCCTTGAAATAATTTAAGGCCATAAATATCTATGTCTGTTGTGTTGGTTTATTTTTTACCTGTGTCCTTTCAGCCTACATTTTTCTATATTGTTCTATGTATTATCAAGTTCACAGACCCTGGGGACTAATGGGCTTTCTGACATGTTGTTTGAAAAAAAAAAAAAGAAGAAAGAAAAAAAAAAACTACCCAAAAAAGGCAGAAAATTAATTACAAATGCATAGGTGGTAAATTCTTAATGAGACTCACAGGTTTTCCACTATCTGATATTCTCTTTACAGAGTCAAATTGATGTACAGCAAAGCACACCAGGTACGTGCTCATGGGGACAGACTTCTCAAAAGTTGTTTGAGTCCATGTATCATCCACTGACTCTTCTTTCTATTGAAAAGAAAAGATAAGCTTTTATCTATCAAAATATCAATCATATATATACAAGACAAACAAATAAATGGTTTTCCTAAACCTTGCTTTCTAGTCAGAAGTCCTTTGTCAAAGCTTAGAGGTCAAATTGTTTGTGGTGATGTTGAAAAGACTATAGGAAAATTTACTTTGTTTTTAGAACGGTTAAAGATTGACTGAATTACACACTGTATTAGGCTATTCAGGGAGAAATAAAATTTTCAGTGGACTATCGGTTGAATAGTCTACATTAAACACATCATGCTGACCATAATATTTGAGAGTACTGCAATCTCCTAATGAAAAACAGGCTCGTGCTGATTCGACTGGCAGGAGGGCAATTGCTGTACCTGGTGTAGCAGAACATTGGCTTCTCTTTTCCATCTTTAGTTGTCTACATCAAAGACCAAAGGTATGGTCACCAAAGTCAGTGCCTCGGTCTCCATGGACAGAGAGAAGGATTCTATTGCTTGACACAACTACTGACCTATCTGGTTGTTTTGTCCATGCCAGCTCTGCTGTCCTCACTGCCGATCACCAATCCTAACACTTCAACCATGAACACTTGCCCAACTCCTGCTTCTATTATTGAATATTTCCACATCTCCTGCAGCCACTCTATTTGGGATGGTTTAAAAAGAGATTAAGTGAGGGAGGCTGGATTAGAATGGGTGCGGCTTACACTTCAAGCATGTGTGTTCATGCCCTTGTATAATTGTGGTGGGGCTCCAGGCTACATTACTCTACCATAAAAACCTAGTAGTGTTAGTTTTGATCTCTTAAGAACCCAGAATATTCTCCTTCTTCCAGGACTACTATCTGGATCTAGTAGAAGGTAAAGTGTAACTCTGCACAGTGAAAAGGCCATAAGGGAAGATCTTAAGCAGAAGTTGGTGAATTTGCCATTTTTTACCCCCACCTTCATCTAGATTGGTGTGTCATACTTTAAGTTTATCCTTTCCTCTTTCTTCTCCAATCAAACCTTAGAAGAAAATAAATTGATAATTAACTCTTACTGAGGCATGGATGGCTGCTAAGAGTACATTTTAATCCTCTTAAGTGTTTATTTGCTTTATTTTGTTGTTGCTTTTTCAAGGAATATTTTATCATTCAAAAAAGATGAATTTTAATGATAATATTTCAAATAGCGGATCAGAAAGATGGGAGACATAATTTGGGGCTGGTGTCCTTCTGATTATTAGACCTAAAGATGAGCCTGACCCTTTTACATGTCAAATGTATAAAGTATGTAAACCTCAACTTTGAGGTAATGAAACTCTAGGTAACAACATTATCCATTATAGGGATAAGACACAATAACAGAGAAAATTTTTTTATGTTAATAAATAATTTATACAGGCAGAAATTATCAGCCTTTTTTTTCTCTTTTTTCTTTTTTTAATTTAATTAATTAATTTATTTGTTTATTACACTTTAAGTTCTGGGATACATGTGCAGACTGTGCAGGTTTGTTACATAGGTATACATGTGCCATGGTGGTTTGCTGCACCCATCAACCCATCATCTATATTAGGTATTTCTCCCAATGCTGTCGCTCTCCTAGTCCCCCACCCCTTGACAGGTCTTGGTGTTGATGTTCCCCTCCTTGTGTCCATGTGTTCTTATTGTTCAACTCCCACTTATGAGAGAGAACATGCGGTGTTTGGTTTTCTGTTCCTGTGTTACTTTGCTGAGAATGGTGGTTTCCAGCTTCATCCATGTCCTTGCACAGGACATGAACTCATCCTTTTTCATAGCCTGTTTTTTTTTTTCTCCAGACATTTAACAAGCACTTCCCATTCACCAAAGGAGTCTGTGGGCAAAGTGTTCCCTGGAGTTTGCTTCCACAACCCAGCATTTAAGTGATGATTTTTTTAAAATAGTAGCTTTATCTTTTTTAAAAAAACAAAACAAAAACTGGATTTATATTCACCTGAAAACTAAATAGTGAGTAGCCCTCAAATATTTTCAAGTCTGTAATTCCATTAGTTTGCCATTACTGTAATTTGTCACGACTCAGGGATCCTGGCAGCTAAGCAGAACCCGAGCTGATGTGTGTGTCTATGGCATTGTCTCTCTTTTTTTTTTTTTTTTGAGACGGAGTCTCGCTCTGTCGCCCAGGCTGGAGTGCAGTGGCTCAATCTCGGCTCACTGCAAGCTCCGCCTCCCGGGTTCACGCCATTCTCCTGCCTCAGCCTCTCCGAGTAGCTGGGACTACAGGCGCCCGCCACCACGCCCGGCTAATTTTTTGTATTTTTGGTAGAGACGGGGTTTCACCGTGGTCTCGATCTCCTGACCTCGTGATCCGCCTGCCTCGGCCTCCCAAAGTGCTGGGATTACAAGCGTGAGCCACCACGCCCAGCCCGGCATTGTCTCTTGCATGGAAACACCAATGTGGCTTTCTTACTGGACTGTGATACCTTACAGACTTCTAGGACTCAAAGAAAAAGATTGCCAAAATGTAGTTCACTCGGCTAAATAAATTATTAGTGCACATTGAGTTTTAGAATTCAATGGGTTCTCTTTCACAGAAAATCAGGTAATTGGCCTAATGTTGTCAACAGACTCTCTGCATAAACAAAACATTTAAAAAATACTTACCGCCACTGGCATATTTGAAAGTGCTCCATATTCTTTGGGATGGGTGATAGATATTGTATAAGTTGCCTTTTTGTTGGGCTCATCAAAACAAGGAAAGGATTTCCTGGCATCTGTCGGTTCATGATCGGTGGCCGCTATGCTCCTTAGAAACAAACACACAAACAAAATGCATGCTGCCTCTTCTGACAACCCCTATGTCTCTATTCCTAGGGGAAAAAAAATCAGCTATGCAATTATAACTATTACATTTCTAAAAATGAGGTTCCATCTAGAAGACTATCAAATATTTGTCAAAGGTTTTCCTGGAATTTTTAGGTTAACAATTTTTTTTAAAATTCTGAGTCAGATTGCTTCAGATATTTCATTCACATATTTATTTGTCAAAAACCACAGTTACTTTTGCATCAACCTAACAGCTATTTTGTTGCCATAACCAAAAATATGTGGAGGAGCAAAAATAAATCCAATTATGTGCTAGTACTCTCTCCACCCCAAACCCATTGAGCAACAAGTAGATAAACACAAAGCCAAACTTAAAAGCTTGTGTCTAACTGCCCTTATGGGAAGTGAACAGCTGTCTTCTGTCACAGAGTGGAGTTTATTCCAGAGTCCCCAGTCCCTGTCCCTAATGGCACATTCTTTGTTATTTATGTTACGCCAGGGACAAAACCCCCAGTTTCATTTCCATGTAAAGGCAGTGCTGAGTAATCTCCTAGGTGAAGTAACCATTGTCCTAGTTTAAAGCTCACTCTTAAAAAGAGACAGCAGCATTTTTTTTTTATGGCTCTAACTAGGCATATGCTTGTGTAAACTAAAATGTTAATGTTTAGTATTTTCATAATTTCAAGGTGAAAATATTATTTTTTGAGTAATTGCTCAAAAAAATCAATAAGCATACACTTTTTACACGTAAACATATTACAGTAAGAGAATATTGGATATTTGCTTATTAGAAAATGAAGCAAAGTAAAAAGTATAAAAGTAAAGAAATGGTAATTTCTATTCATTAATAATTTGTACAAGGAAAAATTTTGTCCTTCAGGATTCTCGAAACTAAGAAAGACATATCATGAAGAATATCAGGCTAAATTATTATATCATCCATTCATCCAAGAAATATTGAGTCCCTTCCACACACACACACACACACACACAAGCACCTATGCATGCATGCACACATTTGCAGACATTTTTCTAGCTGCTGTATGAAACCGCCTTTGCAAAATTATAACAGAGGAAATTATGACAGTGAAAAAAGTCAGACCTAACTGACTCCATTTTGCTTTTAAACTTTAAGCTGTACTTGTTCATTCCTGAGCATAGGCCGAACTAATTTTGGGAAGGAATTCAGTTTATGGTTTGACTCTGAAACAAAATTGATAAAAACCCTTTCCTGAAAAGACCTCCTTCTTCCCTGGGGACCAGTCTGCCTTTGCAGGACTAACAAATTAGCTACAAGAATAGAAATTACAGTTTAGGGGTCGTGCAGCCTCTGGCTGCAAGAGTCTCAACCTCCTCAAATTCCTCATGGGGATAATATTACTACTGTAAAACCTAAGATTAATGCTTGAGATATTTTGCAGACTCCGTACTTGATGGATCAGCTGACAACCACCCAGACCAGTATCTGGCTCAACCAGTTCTGCCATCCCACCCAGGAACAGAAAACAGCAAGAAAAACTCACTTCGACCCTCTATGACCCCATCTCCAACTTGACCAATCAGCACTCCCCACTTCCCAAGCCCCTACCCGCCAAATTATCTTTAAAACTCTGATCCCCAAATGCTCAGGGAGACAAAGTTGAGTAGTAATAAAATTCCAGTCTCCTGCACAGTCGGCTCTGTGTAAATTACACTTTCTCCGTTTCAATTCCCCCCATATCGATAAATCGGCTCTGTCTAGGCAGTGGGCAAGGTGAACCCATTGGGCGGTTACATGTATAGATAAGATTCCAGACTGCTTACAGAGTGTTAGACAAGAGATACACAAATGAATAAATAATTTAGGAGAGTGATGACTGCTATATAGAAAATAAAACACTGGAAGAGCCAGAGAATGACTAGGAAAAGTGGTAAACAATATTGGGTAGAGTAGTCACAATCTCTTGGTTTGCCGAGATCCGAATAATGAGAAAAAGCCAGGCAAGTGGAGGTTCAGGGAAATATGTTCAAGTAGAAGGAACTGTAAGTGCGAAGTCCGTAAGATGAAAAAGAACCTGCTGTGGTTGAAGAATTGAAAGGTGTCCAGTGTGGCTAAAGAACACTGAACCAGACGGACTGGAGCCAGAGATAAGCTTGACATGAGGTCAGCAGAGGCCAGATCAGGAAAATATCAAAGATCATGAGAAGAGCATGCATTTTATTTTGATTCAAAGATTTATTACAGCCAAGTATTTGACTGCCTTTGGCAAATTATGGGAGTATTGGAACATCAAAATAAACAACGGGATTATAACTCATTGAACAAATTAACAATCTCTGAGTCCTTACTCTGATTTTTTAAACTGAATAAATAAATGGGTAAGAAGGGAAATTTCTTCCTTCCAGTAGATTGCCTACTAATAATATTTGAAGGAAAAAAATGATTTTAAAAAATCATCAGTGGATGCCAAAACCAGGGGGTGAAAGTTTGGTGAGGAAAGGATATTTGCAAGGTTTCCAAAAAACTCCCTGAAAGTTACCTAAAAAGAAACATTATAACTTTACAATGGAGACCCTTGATGGACACTACCTTAAGCAAGCTATCAAAGGAAGCATCACTAATAATAGTTCAAATCAGCACAATGTGTCTCTAATGTGATTTCCTGAGAGAGACATATCACTTCTGTGATAGTCCTGACAGAAAAAAAAAAAAAAAAAAGCTTAACTTGCATTTTTAAATCATGAGGAAAATCAGACAAACTAAAACTGAGGGACATTCTCAAAATAGCTGGCCTGTATTCTTCAAAAATATTAACTTTAGAAAGACAAAGGAAGACTAAGGGACTGGTTTCGGTTTAAAGGAGTCTAAAAGGGCATGATGCTAAATGCAATGCACCATTCCAGACTGGGTACTGGACTGGGAAAAAAATCATTTAAAAAGACATCATTAGGTTAGTTGATAAAATTTTATTACAGACTGTGAATTAGATAATTGTATCAATGTTAAATTTCTTGATTTTGATGACTGTACTATGCTTATTTTAGAGAATGCCCCCATACTTAAGAAATATGCTCTGATGTTAAGGGGTAAAGGGAGAGGATGTTTCCATGTGCTCTAGAAAGGAAGGGGAAGGCGTACAGGCTAAAATGTAAACAATTGGTGAATCTAGATTAAGTATTTCTAGGAATTCCTAGTACCGTTCTTATAATTTTTGTATGAGTTTGAAATTATGTCACAATGAAGTTATCCAAGAAAAGCCTCCGTTAAGAATTCATTCTGCAATAGAACAATCATTGATTAGTTTTGTGACATTAACAGTTTAGTCAATTGAAGTTTCTAAACATCTTGCAGATTGTAGTTAATTGCAAATATATCAGACTCTAAAAAAGCCTGTACACTTTCCCAGAGTTTGAAAGTTTTATAAGATCCACCAAGCTCCAACCCCATGTTTAGTCAGCTGCCTTTTTCTTCTGAATTCTTCTGACTTCTGATGTCTTCCAGAGGCAGAGGAAAAGGAAAAGTCACTCCTTGCAAGAATGTCTTCGCTGAGTCACACCTCAGAAATAGGCCAGCTAACTAAGTTGAGAAGATGAGTCTGTGTGAGTGTGCGCACGTACATGCGTGCACCACACACATCTTCATGTGTGGGAGGTGAGAGGAAGGAGGGAGTGGAATTACACTTTCCTAAGCTATAGCTATGGGGTATGTTTTCAAATACTCTATTTTACTCTTGGCTGGATGCCAGAATATGAATATATATATATATATATATATATATATAATATAATATATATAATATGTATTCCTAAGATCCCAGGAAAGAAAATAATTTTTAATCCTTTTCTCACCTTCTCTCTTTAAAAGACATTCTGCTTGATTGTAGGCAAAAACTACCTTCCTAAACTAGCGTATCCCTGAGCTTGCCAATGGACATGGAACAGAAAAGTGTGGGAGATTTCTCTGTGCAGTGTGTTTGGTCCAGCTCAGTGGTCCTCTCAGCAAATGTCAGTCACAGCAAGTCTAACTCAATCACAGTGATCCAGATATAGATACAGTGATATTCATCAACCAGAAGAGCTATATAATGTTTATTTTCTTTTTCTTTTTTAAAGTTCAGAGCCAATATGATTTTATGCGGAAAACCCTTTTCTAAGAGCAAAAATTCTTACATTCTAATCCACTTCAGCTACTAAGGGTGATCTTGACCAAGCCACAAAACCTCAGACTTTTAGTGTCCTCATCTGAAAAACCTGGTCACCAGAGCATGTATAGCCTCTTCACAGCGTTATGGGAAAGTGAGAAGGGGTAGATTACATGTAGTAATACATTTGAAACTCCCTTAAAATTTACATAATGCGGTTAGGATATACCTCATTCTACATCTTATACATCTAAAATGCTAACTGTGCTTTCTGACATAGCACTTTCACAATCTGAAATATTTCTAATTCTTTCATTTGACTGCAATATATACTGGAACAAAATTACTTGGTGTATATACACTATAGGCAATATAAGCATTTTTAAAATGGTAACCTGTTCTTTTTCTCATGAACTTCAGAATAACTCAAAAGCTCCTTTTTATATATCCTAAATTCCATCAGTCAGCCCTAAACTTTTCTAAGTGTATGCAAAGTTGAAAACAAGGAATAAGAGATAACAATACAAAACAATTCTAGATTACAACTTCTTTGGGAAGATTTTATTCAATGATTAAAATCAGATGACTTGTGTTGCAAATTAAGAGAAAAAGGCTAACAGCACAATATGTTCAGGAGTGACTTGTGGGTATGTCCTGAATAATTATCACGCCAGGCAAATGTGTTGGAGTAAACCATCTTCCCACAAGGGCCTCCCTATGCCACATTAATAAGTCACTTACTAGATCTAGCACAGTAAAATGATAGTCTATGCAATTTAGTCATTTCCAAAAGGGAAGAGCATTTCTCTGGCATCTCTGAGTGGATCAGATCAAAGTGACTTTAGAGAAAACTGAGGGAGAAGGGGCAATGGCACAAGTTATGGCTTGGATCACTCTGAATTGACTCTAAAAAAAAAATCCAAAAAAGGTACCTAATTATCTCATAAATCATCTGGTATTTTGTTTCCAGTGAAGACTCTCTGGCTGTACTGAGCAATTTTATATGTTGAACCAGCAAAATAAACAGCAAGTTTTGGGTGAAATCCTTAAACACAGAGCTTCTGATTCAGGACAGGTAGTACAATTGCTAGGGGTCTATATAGAATAAATAAAGGGTTCCAGAATTACACAGAGGAGCAGATTGGTGAAAAACAACCCTTCTAGACTGTTCAGACCTCTATGTATTTTTATGGTGGTTTGAATGAACCAGTTAGTTATTTAACTTTATTTTCCAATTGCTTTTTTTCTATGCAGAAGATATTCAAGGTCAAGTAAAATTTCTTTTTGTTTTCTTGCTTCCAAAATAAAAGAAATTTACTTAGCCTCCTGCAACAAGTAAACAAGACCAGAAAGAAAGTGTATTCTTTTTTTGTTTTTTTGAGATGGAGTCTCACTCTGTCACCCAGGCTAGAGTGCAGTGGTGCGATCTTGACTCATTGCAACCTCCGCCTCCTGGGTTCAAGCGATTCTCCTGCCTTAGCCTCCAGAGTAGCTTGGATTACAGGCATGTGCCACTAACCCCAGCTAATTTTTGTATTTTTAGTAGAGGCGGGGTTTCACCATGTTAGCCAGGCTGGTCTCGAACTCATGACCTCAGGTGATCCGCCCTCCTCAGCCTCCCAAAGTGCTGGGATTACAGGCATGAGCCACCTTGCCCAACTGAAAATCTATTCTTTATTGACATTTGTATTGACAATGGGATAATAGTTCAGCATACCAATCTAAGAATATAATGAACAAACTGACATATGACAAAAATTTCAAGATCAAAACTACATGTGCTTGAGTATACATACACATCCATGCACGTAAGAATACATTACACACACACACTTAATGATGATTATCTCACCGATGTTTCCACTCAACTCCTAAATCTTTATTACAAGCTCTAACCTTGTGCTTCAGACATACTTATGCAAGTGTCTACTAGTCATCTCTTCCTAGATGTCTGACAAGCCATCAACACATCTGACACTGAAATTATGACCTTCCCTTCTAATCTGGCTACTTCCCACCTATTTCCAATATCAAAGAGGTGAAGGCTAGCTGGGGTATCCTAGACCCATAACTTTAACTCACCCTTCCTCATAGTCAATCAATCTGCAAATCTTGACTACTTTACCTCCAAACTATTTTCTCCATTGTGCCCTCTCTTCTCTATCCTGAAATCACTTTTCCCATCTGATCCTTATCTTCTCTTTCCTGGATTGTTCCAATATCTTTCATATATCCAAGTGTATGGTTGAGTTAACTCTTTCTTTCACCATCTGTATCCAAAAAGTCACGGGGTAATTTCTCCTTCATAATGCCTATCATGGCTATTTTTCCTTTTCCTCCATAAGGGTTTTCCTCAGTGATATCTAGCTAGCCTGTTCATATAAACTTCCCCTACAGACTAATTTTCTTGTCCCCACTCTGCTTTTCTGACTTGGTGCCTTTCGTTTTTGCCTGCTTTTACTTTCTCACTTGTCTCTGCTGCTGAACTCCCACCATAACATCAAAATTCAGCTTAAATCCTACTAGTGCTACAAAGAACACCTTGGAAGCCCAAACTAGAAATGATCTCTAAAATTCCAGTTGTATTTCCTGCCAATTCCACTGTTTCTCTGCCTTTAAACTATGGAGATTGCATTCCTAAGTACAAATATATATATATATATATATATATATATACACATATAAACTCTTCCCTTCCACAGGGTAGGCAGAAAAGGAACCAAGGGAAAATTTTCACCCTAAGTAGGAATGTAGAGATGTTATTGGTGGAAGTTAGGCTCATTTATGGGAGAGGAGCTGTGGTAATGCAATGTGTCCCAGCATTTGCCAGAGGATACTAGTCATGCGAGAGCTTATATGAAAATATTTCCATATATTCCATTTAACAATACTTGAGTGCTCACTGTGTGCCAAACAGTAAAGGAGAGACATATATCCCTACTCTTAGGAACCCCACAGAAGAATCCATAGTCACAGATAGTTGGGAAACTACAAAGAGGACATTATCATAGAAAAGCCTCTGAAAACCCTATAATCCCAGCTACTCGGAAAGCTGAGGTGGGAGGATCGCTTGAACTCATGAACTCATGAGTTCGAGCCAGGAGTTCTACCCCAGCCTGGACCTCATCTCTTTAAAAAAAAAAAAAGTCTCTGAAAATTTCCATAATTAAAAACAAAATCCAAAACGTATCATTTTGTATTTAGTATTATTGCACAAATTGATTTAGCCACAGAATCTCTCCCCTGCTATTTTTCTGGTAATATCTACTAAGATCCCCATGCAACTAGAATTCTGCGGTACATACTTTGGGAAATGCTAAGTAAGCATAATCCAAATGCTGACAAGGAAAAGCCAAATCTAGGAGAGAAGAAAATATATACTTTGGAGTTTGAGTAGAGGAAAACTCTTTTAGGGAAGGGAACAGCTGGAAATCCTACATAACATGGTGAGAAAATGAGAAGAAGGAGGGTGTGGTCAGAGGAACATTCCAAAGGTTCCAATCCTTCCAAGTGATTTTCCTCAGACCCCGAAGAATAGACTAGTGAGTAGGAAGAGTTAGATCAATAAAGGAAAAGCGACTGGATGTTTCTCAAACTTTCTCCTTCCACGCCCCACTACAACTCTGTCCCCAGAAAGACAATGTGGAATTCTAAATTTTGTCCCCTTTCTTCCCCATGTCTCAATCTTGAGAGAAAGCAACTTGGGTAGCTGTGAAGTTTGTGAAGCTCAAAGTCCTGATTGTATTTGCAGAAATTAAGTAATTTTGGTTACTACTGAGTGCAATCCTGTTTAGTTTGCATTGTGGTTGTCACATTAATATCCCTAACTGCTAATACTCTATCCTGGAGTTACATTTTATGTTAAGGTGAGAAAATATAATTTTGACTCTGAACTTCAAATGTATTACTATGATGACGTTTAAAATGATACAAACGTCACATATGACGAAGCTCACTCTATAGTATGAAAGAAAGGCATTGCCCCCAGTGAACTCCCTCTGGTGGCCCTTATATGGAGCCTGTGGATGAGACCTCCTAGAGGCTGCCTTGCCAAATATTACTCACAGGCTTGAAAAAAAAAGCATGATGTACTTTTCTCATATGCTTGGAATATTTCAGACAAGGAAAACAAAAATATTCCATTTAGCCTGAATGAGGTTATTAAGCTGACGCCAGATCTGTTCCAAAACCATGTGTGTGCAGTACAGAACTGGCAGCATCTTCTGTAATGTGAGAGCTTCAACTGCTCCCAATGAAACATACAAACTTGTGAACACCAATCCTCAGTGAGAACTGAACTGTGCATCAGCCTTCCTCACCGATGTTGCCGTCATTTCATAATCTCCAATCAAAAGTTAAGTCAACAGAGCTTCAGAAGGGCAGCTCTCTGGTATATATTTTATGGCAAAATTAACTGGTACAGTAAAATAACTCAAAGAGTGAGAGTATTTGTGTATATAATGCTTTTTTAGACTTATAAAGTACATAATAGAAACTTATTAATGGAAACTACATAGTTCCAATTTTTGGCCTTCTTAATATGTGTAAAATTTTATTTCATTTATTTTATGAATATTTTGGTGGTTTTACTCAGATAAAATTTCTCTTGTCTTTATGATCTAAGAAGCAGTTTTAAAGTTTTAGCAATAATATTTAAAAAGTCTTGACTCGCTTTCACTTTAATGAATTTTTAGAATCTCTTTAAGGTAGATATTCTTCAGAATATTGCCCTTCCCTCGACCATTGGCAAACACTTTTAAAAAATCATTGTATTGTTAGTAAGGCTCAGAGGAATAGTTGCTTTCATACATTGTTGGTGGAAATGGAGTTTGGAACATATTTTTTGGAAGTCAGTTTGGAGACACACACACACACATGCATACACATGTTCATGCACATTATGTTATATATGTATATGCATGTACACATATATACACAAACATACATGCATTTATACACAGGTAGTTTTGGCCCATCTTCTAGGAATTTTCTTAAATATTAGAAAGTGTCATAAATAGTTATTTTCAAGGATAGTCAATGTAAGGATGCGTCTTCTTTTAGATCCTTATAGGTGAAAAAATAGGAGCAACTTAAATACTCATATTTAACGGAAAAGTGAATCAACTACATTGTAGTCATACAATGGCCTACCATGTATCCATCAAATCATTTGTGGAAGAACATCAAATGACATATTAAAGCATTGATGCTATATTGAAAAAGCATGTTACACAATACTACGTATAATATAATTATGCCACAGCTATCTATGTCCAGAAAAGTACTAAAAGACTCTGCTTAAATGTTAACAATGGCTATACTTGGGTAAAGAATTTATGGATGAATTTATGTTTTCCTATAATTTTCTCTGTTTTCTGAGTTTTCTTCAATAAATGTATATTATTTATGTTATCAATAAACAAAGTAACTATTACAATATCTTGGTATATTTGTACACTTTGACCCAGCAATTCTATTTTTAGGACTATATCCTAACCTAAGGAAATAAACAGATGTACACACAAAAAGGTATTTAGAACTATGTTATTTGGTGATTTGTTTATAATAATAAAATACTAGAAACAACTCAAATGCTCAATAGAACTTGTTTTAAAAAATTACAATGTATTCAAACAATGGAATATTTCACATCTTTAAAATCAGATTCTTGGCTATGTGCAGTGGCTCATGCCTATAATCCCAGCACTTTGGGAAGTGGAGGCAGGAGGATTGCTTGAGCCCAGGAGTTCAACACCAGCCTGGGCAACATAGCAAGACCCTGTCTCAATAAAAAACAAAAAACAGATTATTGAAAACATGTAAGAATAAGGGGAACTTCTCAAGATATTAAGTAAAAAAGACATACAGATAGACAGATGTAATGCAATTAATGGTTTGATTGCGTAGAAAAACATTAGAATATACATTAATATGCTAGTAGGGATTACCACTGGGCAGTGAAATTACTTGCAGATTCTTTTAATTATCCTTTTTGATAATTTTTATGCTTTCAACGATGTAATTTTTATGAACAGAAAAAATATGTGAATGGTAAAAGTGTTTTATGGCTAGCAACATTAAGATATAGGATCTATATAAGCATGACCCCTCCAGATATTTTCTTCAAACTATCACTTCTACTCAATTTATCAGTTTACCACACAGGAATATAGGAATATTTAAATGTTTTGTTTTAGTCCATGGGTCTGTCTGACAAGCAATAGAAAGAATTTTGACCAAAAAATTTGCTTGCTCTGTAAGATGCTTAAAACAACAGAAAAAAAGGGATATTTGTGGGTAGACTGGCCTAAGACTCACATCTCTAAACTGTGACACGAAGCTTTCTTAATCATTTACCTCTTCAGATCTAAGCCAGCAAAGGTCAAAGCAGTCCAGAGACAACACAAGGTGTAGTGTAGCCTTCCTCCCTGATGCAAGGGCTACATCCACAGTGTGAAGGAAGGTTTTTGGAGTTCAGTAAGAGAGTTTATGCCTTTAACATAGCTCTGGTAGTAGCCACTGATCGATACAAAGGCCAGACAAATAGGTGGGTAAGTGGGATAAATATCTATCTATCTAGATATCTCTTACGTTGTAAAAGGCTTAGCATTATGTTTGCATATTGCATGATGAGCAACAAGCCCCCAAATTTATCTGTGCCACTGATGTGTGGACTCAATGAGTATTTCCCGAAAGCCTATGTGTAAAGCATGGTTCTGGCCATGGGAGACAAAAAAAACACAGTCCTGTCTTCCTTTCCAGATGAAGACACAAAGACAATTCTGTGGATCACATGTGATTTTTCAATGTCTCTCTTCTCCAAAAAAGAGATATTAGACAAAAAAAAAAAATGGACAAAATAATAACTGAAATTTACTGATGTTTCACATAAATTTAGTGTAATACCACTTTAAATGTTCATATATATTGCTATATATATATTGCTACATAGCCTGGGACTATCACTAATGAAATTTACCAAAGGCAGTTCTCAAACCTGAGATAATTTACGGAAATCTTCAAGATAGGGTGCAGTATATTATGATTTCTCCTGATGCAATAAAAGACTTACACTGACTTTTGACTCTACGAAACTCGTTCACTACTTTCAAGTTTTATGACAGGGTTTGGAAATACAGTAGGGCAACAATTTTGGCTTCCCAGATGGACAGCCAGAATTGAAACCAAGAGCCGATCAAGATCAGACCAACAAAATAATTAAAAGTGGAAGTGAAAAGGAAAGGAAAAGAAATGGAAAGCAGATATGTGAGCTTAAGGGAGGTAAAGCAAAAAATTAATATTTACTTGACTTGTCCGTTCTCCGTGTAGGTGGTTCTATAAAACCCCACGAGGGAGCCGTTCAGCCAGCCGGCGAACTCCATGGTCAGGAGATACAGGCCATCTCCACTGCTGGGAGTAAGCTCTCCCTCCGCCTCGACCACCACGTACTCCTGCTTTTTGTACTCGAAACACCTCCGGACTTGCACCTGGTCCCCCGAGGGCCTCTTCAGCTCGGGGAGCCGGGTGATCCTGGTATCCCGGAGGTGCAGCCACAAGTGCCGGGTGGGTGCGCTCAGGTTGATGGAGATGCTCACCGTGCCCGTGTAGGTGTCCTCCTCCAACAGGGGCTTCACGTGCAGGTCGTAGTGGACTGGGTTGAAGAAGTCCGGCAGTCGAAAGTTTTTCCACTGTCCGCTCTCATCCTCACTGGCCGGGCAGACGTCCTGGTCCTGGGCAGGAGGACTGGAAGGGCTGGCCGTGGAAGAAGGCAGGTGGGAAGGAGCCGGCGCAGTGCTCGGCCCGCCGCCCCCGCTGGAGTCACACGATCTGGTCAAGCCCACAGCAAGTCCTACTATTAATCCTACACCCACCACCACCGCACAGAGAATGGCCACATGTTTCGTTTGAATGCAGTATCTCTTAGAGCCCTCTCTCTCCGCAAAGTTCATTTTTGCTTCCGAAGTCAAGTGTTACTCATAAAAAGATGTTAAATTTAACTAACTAACGTCAGCAGACTTCCTTTTTAAATTGGAAGGAATCCCCTGATTTGGCAGCCTGTTTTCGCTTTTCCCACACCCCTCTTTCTGGCTTCTTGCGCCTTTTCCTCTCCCTTTTCACGTTCCCACCAGCCGCTCGGGATGAATGCGGAAACAAGGGGGGTGGAATGAGGACTCCGTAAGAGGAGCCGAGTGGGAGGAAGAGGGCTGACGAGAAGATTGTCACAGCTCCCCTTATAAACGACGCATCTCCACCCCTACCCCTCCTGCACTGCAGCGAGTTAAATATAAAACAGGGCTTCGCTTATCAGCCAACGGGACGATGAGCCCTCGCCAAAGCACGGTCAGCAGCTTTCAGGGAGGAAGAGTTTGGGTGAGGTGTGCTTACGATAGAAAATTTCAACCTTTGCCACTCAGCCTGGGGCTTCTTCCTGTTGTGTTCGCAATCTCTGCCTCCTAACTAAAGGGCTTCTTGAATTTCAGCTATTTTATCAGATAGCTTGCCAAAGAAGCTAAATGTTTTCTTTTATTTTTTTCCCCTAATATTATGTAAACATTCCAATTCTGTCCTTTGGAGAAGTCATATCCTGGAATGGGTGCTCATGGTGATTCAAGGACCACCTAGGTACTCAGTAAATATTTGTCGAATTAGATTAGGAAAGCATAGCCAGGTAACCCTAAATCAGTTCAGCTGGTGCTGGATGAATGAGAGCCGGGGAACCCAAACAAATTAGCCAAAGCAGTAGTGGAGCCGGAAAGCTTAAGAAGAAGAGAGAAGGAACAAGACGGGGAGAAGTCTGAAAGGACAGAGGGACAAGGAAGAAGCCCTGCTTGTCTCTGCAGTGTGCCTCCAAGTGAGATTGACTTCCTTAGACTTTGAGGTGGTACCCTACGTTTAAAGTAGATTCCAGATGTGAAAATTGACCTGTTGGGAAATCCGTCATCCATGCAAATCTATCATTTTGTTTCTGAATGACAAGGTCAGGAAGAAAAATTGCAATGAACTTCATATTTACTGGCAGCTTAGCTATGGACTGACATTTAGAGAGGTTAAGCTATTGCTCAAGGTCACACACCTGGCAAATAGCAGAACTGGAGTTTGAACCCAGGTTGTCTGAGTCTAAAGTCCATATATCTGGCCAGGTGTGGTGGCTCACGCCTGTAATCTCAGCACTTTGGGAGGCTGAGGCAGGTGGGTCACCTGAGGTCGGGAGTTTGAGACCAGCCTGGCCAACGTGGTGAAACCCCGTCTCTACTAAAAATACAAAAATTAGCCAGGCTTGGTGGTACACGTCTGTAATCCCAGCTACTCAGGAGGCTGAGGCAGGAGAATCACTTGAAGCTGGGAGGCGGAGGTTGCAGTGAGCAGAGATTGTGCCACTGTACTCCAGCCTGTGTGACAGAGCAAGACTCCATCTCAAAATAAATAAATAAATAAATAAATAAAATCAAAAAAATTAAAGTCCGTATATCAACGATTGCATTCTATTGCTTCCATGCTCTGAGGAGGATATTCAAGGGTTAAGTAACTAAGAAAAGCTTGGTGTTTCCCCCAATGCAATCCATGGATATTAACAGATCTACTTGCCAAGCAAACAATGCTGGGTTAAAGTGAAAAATCTTCTTTTACTACTCTCCATTCTTGCAGAGCCTCCAGATGGTGACACACATTATGAGCCTCCCAGAGAGGAAACGCGATGGAGTACTTTCCCCATTTAGTTGACAAGAGAGCTTTTTCTGGTGAGGTACCTTTTGAGGGCCTTATGTTCCACAGAGCACACTCTGAGAAACGTTGTTTCAAACTGTTCTAAATTACAAACTAAACAAACAAACAAACAAACAAAACTTTAAAAGCAAATAGGTCCATTTTACTCTGTAACATTTCTGTTGTTTTTCTCACAAAATAGTAGTAACAGAAAAAGAATTAAAGGAAAAAGGGATATGTTTTTCTAAATTGTAGGCCCATCTTGTATTGATTAATTTTACATTCTGAAGCAATCCTAAACTTCTTGAGATCATAGTATGTTTAAGTTTGGCACATTAACTTCCTGAATTTTAGCCCTTGAAACCCCCTTTGTATTGAAAAGATCATCTGACATTTCAATAAATGTTTGATGGGTCAAATATTTTGATATGTTTCTTAGGAATGAAAGGCAAAAATGTGGCTCAAATTTACCTAAACATAGTGAAAGGAAAAGCAAAAAGTATTTGGAAGAATCTGCATAAAATTATGTTAAACTGGAAGTATTTTTTAAAATCTCAGATGTGGCAAACATTTGAAATCTCTTAAACTTGATCTTGTGGCAAACATATATGAAATCTCTTAAACTTGCCCTTATTTAAAAAGACAACAATCTTATCACCAGGTCTTATGTACAGAGAAGATAATAGACCTTTGGGTTGGGTACACTTAAGGAAGATTAAGAATGGCCACCTGCTGTGAAAAAGCTCTACTACTCTGCCTGAAATTCTACCATAAGGAATATACTATTTAAATGAATTTTTTTTTCCAGAAGAAATAAAACACCCTAGTCCACATATGGGGTGTGTATGTGTGTGTGTGTATAGGTTTTGAGTCCACAGCCCAATTCTGGCCACAGTATCTTATTAGTACCAATCTGTGTGAGCTGACTGCATCCAATGAAGGGCACCACATCTTGTGAGGATCAGCATATTAGGGTTACCTAATACAGCCAGATGAGCAGAAATAGAAGAGCCAGCATCTGCACCATCACAGGCACCCTCCTAGATTAAATAGTCGATATTGAGTAATCCTACGTTGAATGAATCTACATTGGATATAAATAATTTCGAAAGACTACTGCTGGTCAATTTCCACTTATTATATCCAAGCCAGTGGAGTGAAAGAACAACCGTTTACTGTAGGTTCTATATGACAATCTCCATCCCTTTTGATACATACATTATCATGATCTACTTTGAGTACTAAAATTCCAGTATCTGTTCCTTATTTAACATTCAATAGATATCTGTTCCCTATTTAGCACTCAATAAATGTTTATTGATTGCTTAGTGAATAAACAAATGAACAAATAAATGAACAAGGAGAGGAAGGAAAAACAATAATCCAGAATGGGAAGGGTTAATAGACGTACTGTGCCAGGAACGTTGAGAGAAACTCTGTTCGAATTCCAGAAAAGGCTGGAAAGACATTCCCTGGGGTGAGGACCTGGAAATCACATCTGATCATGAGTAGGTGAGGAAATTCTTGGCAAATTCCTTCCTATAGGCGGTAGACTGATGCAAGAGACTCACTGTAACATCAAAGGCCATGTATGCACCTCTCTTTTTCACTTAGAGCTTCCATTTAAAGCTTTTCTGTTAGGTACCAGGAGTTTCCCATCTTACAGAGCTATTGGGCCTTCTGTGTATACACGGTGCTGTCTTAGTCTGTTTTTTGTTGCTATAACATATACCTGAGGCTGGGTAATTTATAGAGAAAAGAGGATTACTTAGCTCACATTTCTGTAGGCTAGGAAGCACAAGAAGCATGGCACCAGCACCTGCTTGGCTGCTGGTGAGGGCTTTCACACCATTAGAACATTAGGGAAGGTCAAAGGGGAAGCAGACACATGTAAAGTGGCAAAACCCGAGGTGCATCCTGGCTCTATGACAGCCCAGTCTCACAGGAGCTAATTCATTCCCACAGAAACTAATTCAGTCTTGCCAGAGCAAGAATTCATTTACTGTTGTAGAATACAGAAGGGCACCAAGCCACCCATGAGGGTAGAGTCGTCATGACCTAAACACCTCCCATTAGACCCCACCTCCCAAAACTGCCACTGGGGATCCAGTTTCAACATGCGTTTCCGTTGGAACAAACAAGCCATATCCATACCATAACATGTGCTGCTGGCTCACCTGGGCACTAGGAGCATCTCAGGAAATGCAGTCAGCAATTAACACTACCGTGTGATTATTTGGCTGGACCTTTAATCAGTGATCTGAGCTGAATGCTATGGTTCAGGGCTGATCACCTGAGGTCAGGAGTTCAAGACTAGCCTGGCCAACACAGTGAAACCCCAACTCTACAAAAATACAAAACTTAGCCGGGCATGATGGCAGGTGCCTGTAATCCCAGCTACTCCGGAGGCTGAGGCAGGAGAATCCCGCTTGAACCCAGGAGGCGGAGGTTGCAGTGAGCTGAGATCACGCCATCGCACTCCAGCCTGGGTGACAGAGCGAGACTCTGTCTCAAAAAAAAAAAAAAGTGGCAAGCTAGATTCACAATGGAGGAAATAGAATCTGCAAATTAGGCTGTATATATAAGGGAACAAGGAGGGCCTGAACCAGTTTCTTTCCATCTTGCCACAGGGCCACTATTATTAAACTCATAAATTCTATAAACAGCCTTGGTCAATTCAGGCATTTCCAAACTTTAAAGGTTTAGTGAGCTGTGAGAGTTGAAAAAGGAAAGAGTCATTGCAACTGACTTGGCTAACCATGAGGTCTAAATCCATATTGGCAATGTTCTTTGTGATGCTGGTAAATTCACCTGTATTTCCAATGCCTGTGCCCTATTTGTCATCTTTTATTTGGCATCAACAACTGTTTTAAAAGGTTCAATTGGTTTTAAGACTAAGTGAACTAGATTAACATTTTCCAAGAGCTGAAAACTGATGCAGATGTCAGGAGTAGTTTTAAGACAGAAAATGTTCAGCGTGCCACATCTAATTTTTATTGGTGGGAAAATGATGAATTTGTCCAATGACTGGCACAATAAAGGGAGATGGAGGAAAGATGAGGAAAAGGAGAAGAAGAAAGAGACAAGAGGCAAAGGAAAGGGAGAGGAAAAAGGAGGACTTTCAAAATAGATGAGAAGGAAAATAAACCGCCAAAACATATCCAAACATAATTTAATAAAAAATAAAAATCAGGCCAGGCGCGGTGGCTCATGCCTGTAATCCCAGCACTTTGGGAGGCCATGGCAGGTGGATCATTTGAGGCCAGGAGTTCAAGACCAGCCTAACCAACATGGTCAAACCCTGTCTCAATTAAAAGTACAAACATTAGCCAGGCATGGTGGTGGGCACCTGTAATCCCAGCTACTTAGGAGGCTGAGGCAGGAGAATTGCTTCAACCCAGAGGGTCAAGTTGCAGTGAGCCAAGATCACATCACTTTACTCCAGCCTGGGCGACAGAGCAAGACTCTGTCTCAAAAAAATAAAAAATAAAAATAAAAATCAGTGAAACAATAAGTTTCTATCTTCTCTATTCCTTGTTGTTTCCAGGCTGATTTGAGAATTCTCTGCAGTTTTCTGGGATACCCAGATTGATGCTCATAATGTCTCTCACCACTAATCCCTGAATGCCAGGAGATGTCAGTTCACAAGCAAGAATTATGCTCCTGTTAGCCATTTGGATCACTCTAGAGAGAATCTCTTCACTTCACTTGCTTCCCCCACCCCCCCACCCCCTGCTGCCAGAAAAGTGTTTCTCAGCCACTATTTATTTATTTATTCATTTATTCATTCACTCAATAACTCAACAAATATTTGTTGACTAAATAAATATTTACTTTTCAACAAATATTTATTAGGTAAGGAATGCTAGGATAAACTTTAAAATGTGAGCATTAAAAGAAATAATAGTGAATATTCTTAATATTCTTAAAGGCATATATATAAAGCCCTGCCTTGTTCTCAGCATGTAGAGATTTTGAAAATATTTAGAAAAGCAAACAAAATAAAACTAAAAAATTTATGATTCCTATAATTTTTAACTGCTTTTTTGTTGAGTTCCCTAATGTGCAATAATGCACTGGGAGAAAGTGGTTGGATTAAAAAACAGCAGGAGAAAAATAATAGTGATAATATAGTCTAGATTTCTGTTGTTCTAAGAATTTTGAAATTATATATATTTTTCAGTGCACTAAATAATAGTTCCATATTCTGAAGAGTTTTAAAACTTCCTGAAATGTTTAATTTACTCAACATTTCCTTTCAGCCTTTGTGGTATCAGTATTCTTGGCAATATTTTCTTCTCTTCATCTGCAGAAGTCTGCAAAAATAATGTTGGTATAGGGAAACTATTTCATCCAATGTTCTTTTACTCCATAAAGAGTCCAAGTGAATTAATACTAGCAATGATTATTTTGGATTATGTTCTCCACAAAAATTCTAATGGACCCATTCTTTACCTTAGGTAATATTAATTATTTATTTCAGAGAAAAGGCCTATAATTTTACAACTTTTATTTATTAGTGCTAGCTGTTTGGTTTGAAAATTTCTTTATTGCCACATTAACTTTAACCAAATAAAGTTGTCTTCAATTTTTGTTTTCCTTGGAAGTAAAGACTTTAACTGCATTAAGATGATCAAAGTCATCCATATGGGTAATAGAAACATTATTTCTCTTGTTGCTGTTCTCTTTCTTTAGCATCTCTTCTGTTTTCAGTTTATGACTTTTTTAGAATGCTTTTGTCTTAAGCTAAAAAAAAATATGCCCCCCTCCAAAAGATATCCACATGATAATCCCTGGAACCTGTGCATGTTACAAAATATAGTTTTTTTTAAGAGTCTTTGCAGATATGATTAAGTTTAAGATCTTGAGATGGAAGATTACCCTGGACTATTAGGATAGGTCCTAATATATGATCTCATGTGTCCTTATAAAAGGGAGGCAGAGATATTTTACACACAGACAGAGGTGATGTAAAGGCAGAGCAGAGAGAGATTTGAAGGTGCTGTTGAAGGTGCTGGTCTTTAAGATTGGAATGATGCAGCCACAAGCCAAGGAATGCTGGCAGTCACCAGAAGAGGGAAGCAACAGATTCTCCCCTACAGCTTCTGGATCAAGATGACCCTGCTGTCCTTGATTTTGGCCTAGTGATGTTCATTTTGGACTTCTGGCCTCCAAAAATGTGAAAGAATACATTTCTGTTATTTTAAGCCAAGTCTGTAGTAATTTGTTACAGCAGCCACAGAAAAAGAGTACAGCAGATTTTACATATTCACTCAACAAACATTTATTGAAAACCATAATATCCCAGGTACTTCAAATGTTGGAAAAGCACTAAATAAAAACACAAATGAAAACATAGCCTCAGGACAGAATAGTTGTTTTTCAAGTAGAAAGAGGATCACAGTGAAATAGAATATTAGCTTTTTGAATAAGAACACACTCTCTTTTTTCATTCACTTCCGATTTTCTAAAGATATACTTGACAACTTGGTTTTTGTTCTTTGGGAGGTATTTTGCTCAAGGTTTCAAAGATTTTTGTGTGTTTATTTTCCAGCTGTCTTCATGGCAGAATATTTGTTTACAGTGTTAATAAATTATTTGTTCAGTTAACAGGCTGTATGTCGTTTTGTATAAGCAATATGACTCCCACTGATTTTATTTGAATCTTTCATTAAATTTATGTCTAGGGAAATCTTATACCCACCTCTGATTTTGAAGCTTTCATTACAGATGCTTTTTTAAGGTCAATGATATACAAGTCCAGGGCAAAATACACTATTTCTTGTGGATACAGTAATTTCCTTCCATCTTCTGAATGCTTTGCCTCATTTACTTCTACTGTCCTCAGTGATGGCTAATCTGGTGGATTGTTTGACTTCTGTATTTTAGATAATTTCCTTTGATATCTCGCTTTCCATTCAGCTTTTAAAGGGTTTTCATGTGACTCTTTCATTCTTGGTTTATCATTTGTATCTGGGCTTAAGATATTTATGTGCATGTATTGTAAGGGTCTTAGCTTCACTGTTTAAATCTCTTTACTCAGGATTCAGATATGTCTCCATGTGTGAAATCATCAGCTACAGCCCACCATGGGTTGGAGCATACGAAAACTTAGATATTAATACCTTTTGAGAAGGAATTTATTTTGGAGTAGTCAGGAATTCTTCTAGTTCCAAATAACAGAAAACTTAGCTAATTGTGGCTTGATCTATAAAGACATCTAATTATCTCTCATCATAAGAAGACTGGGGCTGGATGTGGTGGCTCACACCTGTAATCCCAGCTCTTTGGGAGGCTGAGGCAAGTAGATTGCTTGAGCCCTGGAGTTTGAGATCAGCCTGGGCAACATAATTAGATTCTGTCTCTACAGAAAACACAAAAATTAGCTGGGTGTGATGGTGCATGCCTGTAGTCCCAGCTACTTGGGAGGCTGAAGCAGGAGAGTCACTTGAGCCTGGAAGGTCGAGGCTGCAGTGAGCTGTGGTTACACCATTGCACTCCAGCCTGGGCAACAGAGTGAGATCTTGTCTCAAAAAAAGAGTCTGGAGGTAGAGACTATCAACATGCCTTGGTGCTCAATGATGCTATCAAGAAACTAAGCTCTGCCTATCTTTTCATTCCACCATCTCTACTGTGTGGACTCAAGCTGACTGCCACAGCTTCAACTATCACAATATCATTCGAAAGCAAGAAGTGGAGAGAGGGAAGAAGAGTAAAAGATTTTCTCTTTAGTTCTTTACTTTTATCAGTGAAGATGTTTCCCAGAAGCCCTCAGCAGGCTTCCCCTGATATCGCCTTGTCCAGGCCTGAATCACGAGTTCTTTCTGTAATTTCAACCATATTCTGTCTGTTGAGAGGAATGTAATAGAAGCGACTGACTTGAATAACACCAGTTCATCTCCAGAACAGGACACATTGCTGCCACAAAGTCGGAATATTTGTTGGCAAATAAGAAGGGGGAAATGGCTTTGGGGTAGACGATAATACTGCTGCCACATTTCGAGGAGCACAAACATGGCCTGAATGCAAGATACTCGTGGGAGAGGGAAAGGCAGGGCTGAGGAGAACAGGAAGTTCGCACTTCCTGTCCTTCACTACCTGCCGCCCGTCTCCTCTCCTGCACCTTAACTGGCTGGGTTTTTCTTTTCTTTTTTCTCTCCTATCTCTTCACTTTTTCCTAGAATCATCTTTCGCATTGCCATTGCACTATGCAAACATCTTCAGTGAGTCCTACTCACTGATAAGATAGGTTCTTGGTTTGGGACTCAAAACCCCGCCTCCTTTCTCTCCAAAGGGTTCCTAGCCTCTCAAAATCCCTTTTCAAATTTACCTCCAAGCCAAACTGATCTATTTATGTCTTAAAGATACAAATTACACATTGTTATCACCGTGCTCCTGCCTGGGTTTCTTTTCCTCTCCCTCTTTTCTAATACATTCTCAGGACCCAGCTTACCTCTCTTCCCAAGCAAAGCTTCACTGATCCGGACAGACCACAGTGATCAATCCTTCTCTAATCTCCTGTAAATATTTACACTTGATATCATTCACTTGCCAACTATCTTCAGACCAATCCCAATCTGGCCAATTATGCTGTGTATTAATAAGATGAGTCTAATGCCGAGACAAAGAGTACCAATAGATCTGTGATAGAACACAGTACAAATTTATTTCTCACTC
The DNA here is from genome assembly GCF_028878055.3 of Symphalangus syndactylus. Classification (NCBI taxonomy): domain Eukaryota; kingdom Metazoa; phylum Chordata; class Mammalia; order Primates; family Hylobatidae; genus Symphalangus; species Symphalangus syndactylus. Next base: position 63,597,829 of record NC_072426.2, read on the forward strand.
TGGCCACATTCAAGGTGGATATTCTTTGTTGGAGAACTCTATTGGAAAACATTTTTCCAAGCAGTGACTCAGGGATTTCGGCTCCTTTCATCTTGCGGTGCCTTCCTCTTCATATCGCCTCCAAGGATGCCACAGAAAAGAACACGAGGAGCTTCCACTGGATGACTAATCCCCTCAGCCTAGAAGTCATGCACATTACTTTCACTCATACTCATTGGCCATTCTAATCTATTCTAATCTAATAGAAGGAATCATATGACTACTCTTATTTCTTATTTTATTTATTTTTTTTTTTTCTGAGAAGGAGTCTCGCTCTGTCACCCAGGCTGGAGTGTAGTGGCGAGATCTCAGTTGACTGCAACCTCCATTTCCCAGGTTCAAGAGATCCTCCCACCTCAGCCTCCCGAGTAGCTGGGATTAGAGGCATGCACCACCACACCCAACTAATTTTTATATTTTTAGTAGAGACGGATTTTCGCCATGGTGGCCAGGCTGGTCTCGAACTCCTGACCTCAAGTGATGCACCCGCCTTGGCCTCTCAACGTGCTGGGATTACAGGCAGGAGCCACTGCGCCCTGGCCATGTGGCTACTCTTAATAGCAAGGGGGCTGGTATACATACATATCAACAACACTACCCTTAGAGAGAGAAGCAGGTGTCTTTGGTGATCACCTAGCCACTCTGTCCCATACTGGCCTCCCCTCATTTTAGGACTTACTTTGTTGGTACAGTGCAATGACTCAGATGGACAGGCCATAAGAAGAAAAATGTTTCACTGTTGCTGCTAAAATTTGTACAGAAGCAAAATCTCTTCTCTCTTCACACCTGTAGAAAAACTATTCAGCTACATGCTCACAGTTTATGTTTATTTCTCGTCATGGCTGTTCTGAATATTTATTTTAACTGTTTTCTTTCCTGAGCAGATTTGGTTTACTGTGAGGGGGTCACATGCTAAGTGATTTGCCCTAGACCCCACACTGCTTCTAGAGATGTCTCAGGTACTGCAACTCCCTATTTTATTTTCCAAAAGATAATTTTATTTGTACTTCAGAATCTCATGGAAACAGATGGGAGTTAAGGTAATTATATTCAGGTGGAAGAAAAGAGGAAGGAAACCAAATGAAATAGAACCAAACTTCATGGCACATACTTGGTCCCAGATGTCTTTTATTTGCTGTCTTTTTAGTGCATCCAGCAAAGTTATGAGTTTGTTATTATGAGTCCCAGCTGCCACTTGCCATAGCAGGCTGACTCCAAATCTAATAGAATTTGGTACTGTTTATGGCCTAGTCCAGACCTCCCCATGAATAGTTTTGTATTTTAGCTACATTACGGGCTATCCAGACCTTTGCAGGTAGCGTAGACAGCAAATCGCATTTATAATACAGTTTCTAAAGAAAACTGTACTATAAGATCCAACGTATATATTTATCTGGGCGTCAAGCCTATCAATACACTGAGAGAATCCCCACCCCAACATGTGCCAACTGAGGTGGACATTGCATTACTTTTTGTCCTCTAGTGTCCTGGGGATGTCCCTAACTGCTTGGCGTGTTCAGAAAATAGCCTTGTAATTTAGGTAGTATAAATACTGCCTAGCTTATGTGTTAAATGATGACAAATGTTAGAATACGGAAAGAACAACAAAAATAAGGTGGCCAAGTGTGATGCACTAATGTTGTTTAATGCAAACTGATTGTAATTCTATTTTTTTAACAAATCGTAGATTTAAGAAGTAATCAAGTCTTCTCAAATTTTAGATGATTTTATGTGATTATTTTAATTGTCTATTTTGCTTTCTCAATGATTTTTTTTATGTGTTTCAAATATAGCATTATAGATATAAAGTAACTTTACCCACATCCACATCCAGAGAGTTGGCCACATAATTTTCCTGTGGTGATTCTGGCTATGATTCAAGTTCTGAACCATTCTTGCGATTTCAATCATAATACTCGATCCTTCTATTCTGCATCTTTCTGAAGGCTGGCATTGCTCATTTTCCGCAATTGCCCATAAAATAATTTGCATAATGACAATGTGTCATTTAGTATAGAATTATTTGCTTTGTTGCTTTTCTTTAGCAACTGAAACTCAGTACTGCTGACTCTAAAACAACTATGTCCATACATGGCAATAAAATACATGGACATTTGTCTAACAATTTGATTAATTTGACCCATGTAGACATTCACCTTTGATACTCAAAGACAAAATTACATTTGAAGTTCAAAGTAGCTTTTGGCTTATTGGCAGTGATTGGCTAATTGTTCATGAAATATATTTCCTATCTTCCTGGACTCACAGTTGAACAGAATTTCTCAGCCGTCTTTACTGTGGAAATGTGACTCTGTTTTGGCTAATAGGATGTGGAGAGAAGTGGTATATTCTCTTCCAGACCTGGTATATAAAAACCACCTGTGTAATCCTGTGCTCTCTCTTTCTTTGGCTCCAGATGATGTTGCCATCCAGGGAGATCTCAAATGCCATATATGGAAGGTGGAAGCATCACAAGAAGGAAGGAGCCTGAGCTTCCAAATGAACACATCCTCCTTTCCAACTCCACACCACCGACTGATCTTTATGTGAGCAATGAACAAAAGCCTGTTGTATTAAGCTACTAAGAGCTGAAGGAAATATCTACAAGCATGACTTTAACGAATACCCTCCACCATAGGTATTCTTTTTATTTCATCTCTGAATTGTTATTTTAGGTCAGTGGTTGTCAGTCAAGAGTAAGTTTGGGCCAGGCACAGTGGCTCACGCCTGTAATCCCAACACTTTGGGAGGCCGAAGTGGGCGGATCACCTGAGGTCAGGAGTTTGAGATCAGCCTTGCTAACATGGTGAAACCTGTTTCTACTAAAAATATAAAAAATTAGGAGGCCGAGGCGAGTGGATCCCTAGGTCAAGAGTTCAAGACCAGCCTGGCCAACAGAGTGAAACCACGTCTCTACTAAAAATACAAAAGTTAGCCGGGTGTGGTGGTGTGCACCTGTAGTCCCAGCTACTCAGGAGGCTGAGGCAGGAGAATTCTTGAACCCAGGTGGCAGAGGTTTCAGTGAGCCGAGATCACGCCATTGCACTCCAGCTTGGGCAACAAGAGCAAAACTCCATCTCAAAACAAAACAAAACAAAACAAGTAATTTTGCTATCCTCCCAGAGGACATTTGGCAGTATCTGGAGATTTTTGATTGTCACAACTGAGGAAGAAGGTGGATTGGGGTAGAGGTCCTGGATGCTGCTGAACATCCTACAATGCATGGGACAGCCTCCCTATGCATCATTTAGTCCAAATGTCAGTGGGGCTGAGGTTGAAAAACTCTGCTTTAGCTATATCTATTTGGCAAAAATACATATAATTAAATATTTAGTGGCCAGGCGTGGTGGCTGAGGCCTGTAATCCCAACACACTTGTAATCCCAGCTACTTGGGAGGCTGAGGCGTGAGAATCGACTGAATCCAGGAGGCAGAGATTGCAGTGAGCAGAGATTGTATCACTGCACTCCAGCCTGGGCGACAGAGAGAGACACTGTCTCAAAAATAAATAAATAAATAAATATAAATATTTGGTTACCTTTATTATGTACCTTATTTGGTAATCCTCCAATTCTATCTGCTTAGTTTAGGTTCTTGTGGTCGTGTGATCCCAGTAGCTTTGGTTACCAGTCGTCATTGATGCAAAGTTCAATGATCTCTAAATTTTTCTTTCCATTTCCATAGCCATCCTTGCTTGTCTCCCCTTTCACCACACTATTTTCTACACCACATATTTACTGCTGTATCTCCAGAAATCCTCACAATACCTGACATAAAGTAGGTATGTAATAAATGTTACTGCATGAAATTGAACTAATATAAATAAAAACATGGAGAAAAAAATGAATGAACCATTCCCGCCCTCATCTTCTCCCTTGGCTTTGATGACACCGCGTTGCTCAGCTTCTTCTCACCCCATGCTGTCTTCTCCAAAGTCTTCGCCTGCTCCCTCTAAATGTACTTCCTCCACAAGTCAGATATTTTCTCTTCTCCCTCTCACACCTTCGGATAACTCAATCTTATGACTTTAACCATCACATCTACTCAAAGAACCCACAGATTTAATCACGAGTCTGAATTTTCTCCTGAGAGTCAAGGTCAAACTATGCCTACCTGTGTCCACTTGCATATTCCACCAACAATTCAGTTGGTCTAAAGCTAAATAGTATCACTCCCCACAGAAACACTGTAGCTCTGCACTCCTTGCCATGTTTCATTTCTCCATCAGCATTACAATCATTTTCCTCAGTATCAACCAAGACATTCCCTCTCTCTCACAAACAGCTAGATACATTATAGGTGCTTGTCAATTTGTAGCTTCTCTTTCTCATCTCTTGGCACTTTGTATAGGTTATTTTGTATAGCTTTAATTTGCCATTTTCTTGTTTGAATTTTAAAAATCCAGAGCAGCACCGATTCATAGGAGATAGTGTGAGCCATATGTGTAAATATAAACTTTCTTACTAGCCATATTAAAAATTCAAAAAGAACTAGGTGAAAATAATTTTAACATTATGGTTCATTTAACCCAATTTATCTGTCTGAAATATTGTTTCATGTGCTCAAAATAAAAATATGTACTTAATATAAAAGTTAATAATGTATTTTACATTTGTTGGATAACATCAAAACCTAGCACGTTTTATGCTTCTACCACATCTCACTTACGACTAACCATTTCAAGTGCTCAATACGCACATGTGACCAGTGGCTGCCCTAGTGAACAGCACAGCTCTAGAGCTTTAAGACTATCTTATGCTTGCTTGTGTTCATGACATTTTGTAAAATGTGTAGCACAAAAATGTGTTTGGTCAAAGAAACTAACCTCGCTTTCATGGAATTTATTTCTCTTTGTTCCAAGGTACTGCAGAACTTATGTTGTATACCATCTTATTTGCTATTTTAAGTTATTTTGTACTTTCCTAACATAATATGTGCCTTTTCCCCCCCCACACACAATATTTTGAGATTAGAGTCATTCATTATGTTTTCTAATCCCTTTATATTCATACTACATTGCATGGTACCAAATTCATAGAAGACATCATCTGGATGGAATGAGTGGATAAAATAATGGCCAGATCAAACTTAAGTTGAAGAAAAGTTTATTTCCTGTTTTAATTAGAAGTGTAAAAGGTTAACTATGTTCATATAACAGCATTTAGCCAGCTTTTCTCTATAAGATACAAATGGATTTTTATTATGATGCTGTATTTAACTGTTTTAATTACTAACCAATACAGCCTTATTGTAGAAAAATGAGAACATGCAAATAATTTAATATACATATACATAAAGTGAAAAAAGCAAGCAACAAAATGATATGAACTATATAAAACTGCTATTGCAAAAATATATACATAGAAAAAAGACAGGAAATCAAATAATACAATATTAAACATTGGTTTTCTTGAGCAGTATATACAACTATGGGAAAATTCTTTTGTGGCTATTTTTTTTTTTTTTTTTTTTGAGATGGAGTCTCGCCCTGTAGCCCAGGCTGGAGTGCAGGGAGTGCAGTGGTGTGATCACGGCTTACTGCAACCTCGGCCTCCCGGGTCCCGGTTCAAGCAATTCTTTTGCCTCAGCCTCCCAGGTAGCTGGGATTACAGGTATGCACCACCACGCCCGGCTAATTTTTGAATTTTTAGTAGAGACAGGGTTTCACCATGTTGGCCAGGCTAGTCTTGAACTCCTGACCTTGTGGTCCGCCCACCTCGGCCTCCCAAAGTGATGGGATTACAGACATGAGCAACCACGCCAGGACTCTTTTGCAGTTTTATGTTGTTTTTATTTTATTTTGGAGTATTTTTCTGAAGATATGTTTCTTTAGTATTATGAAAAAAATAAACATACACAGACATACGCATACATTATCAGTATACGGGCCAAAGTCCTTCTAGAAAACTAGAGATGTTTATTAACATCTGTTACTTCCCTGTACTGCAATAATACTCCTCCAAATCTTGATTCATTCAGTTTATTAAACTAAGAAAAGAGTATGGAATGATGATAGGAATGGATTTACAAAATCACAAAATCCCTTTGCATTTGGATTTTGTAAATCCATTCCCATCATCATTCCATACCTCTAGTTTACTAGGATAGGTTTAATTCCTTATCTGGGCTCCCCTGTTTTGCATTTTCCATACATTGTGTTTTTGATTGTTGACTTCCTCATTGTGCTGAGATTAAATTACATGGGTTATACACTCCCCTCTGGTCATCTGTCCCACTTCCCACACACCCTGCCCACCCCGGGTCTCTTTTTAGGGTGTTATTACATATTACTCCTTCCCTTGGAGACTGTTTTTACAATGTGGATTACAGGATGGTCAAATAACAAATATACCTTAGTAAGCCCTTATTGAAGACATCTGACATTCAGATACACATGCAGATAAAGCATATGTTTCACATTTTAAATCTGATTTTATTTTTTATTAATAAAAAGCTTTAGAAAATTTTTCTATATAAAGTTTACTTTTTCTCATGAGAAAGAAAAAAGTAAACTTTATATAGAAAAGTGCAGTGTCTACAGCAGCCATAGTATCTTTTAAAAACATAAATCGCAATACTCTCCTGCTTAAAATTTTCCATGGCTTCCCAGTGCAATTGGAACAATGAAACACTTTTCTTGGCCTGCAAGTACCTACAAGATCTCTTTTCTTCTTTTCCCCTAGGCGCCATGCTCTTGAGCCTTCTTTCTGTTCTGTGAATACTCTGGAGTCTCATTTCTGAACTATTCTGCTTGCTTAAAACACATTTCTTCAACATCTTTACAAGCCTGTCTTCTTACCATTCATGCCTCATCTCAAACGTCATCTCCCCAGACAGGACCATCTCCTTCTACCTACTCCTCAGCTCTTTCTGTTCCATTCAGAGCCTTTTCCCATCTGAAGTTACTTTACTTGTTTGTTAATGTGCATTCTCTGTCTACCCAACTACAATGTAAGCTCCACCAAGCAGGGACTTTTTCTTGTATCCTCATTGCCTAGAAATGTTCTAAGTATAGATAGCAGGTACATAATAAATATATTTTGTTTTGAGATTTAATAAAAATTAACTTGAGTAGTGCACAGTACTGCACCCTGTTTGCTCCTAAAAAGGCTACATGGTCTGCTGTTCAGGAAACAAGGAGCACATTCTCCTTCTCTCTTCTCCTACTCTCTCTCTGAGTAGAGAGAGTCCTTTCTCCTAGTTCCTTCCGTTCCTCTGTCACCATTCTCAAACTGTTAGAGCCTTTTCAGGCCACCACCAAAATGCCAATGGTCTGATTTCACCCCCACCCTTCAACATTCAAGGTCCTGGAGAGATTCCCATTCGTTCCAGTAATGGAAAATCAGCCTAATCAATGAAATTTCATGTTGTCCTTTGATCTACAAAGGTGAAACTGTAGTGCTATTAGAAGCAGGTGCTTTTAGTGGAATTGTCTCTTATCTAGCCAAGTTCTTATCATGCCTCTTACCACACCCGTGCCCTAATCTGCAATCAGAATGTTCATCTGCAAGGCTGGATAGTGTCTGTTTTAGAACTTAGTTCAAAATGGGAATTATGAACATGGCTTCATTAGCATCATGACCTAATCAATTTTTCTAATTCATCCTAAAAATGTATTCAACCATAACTGCCTATATCTGCAATTGACTTAAAAATAAAGACAAATTTATCTTTCATAAGAACATGAAAATTTAGGGCTACAATGCAATTTAGATATAATTGCAGATAACAGATACGACAACTAAAATCCAGGGTGAGGCTAAGGAACCTTCCAAAGGTCACTAAGACAGGCAAAGGCAGAATCAACTTTAGACACCCAGTCCAGGGCTCTTTCCACTATCATCTAATAAGATTGAATGTTTATTAGTTATAGGCTTACCTATTTCTATAATATTAATATTTCTCTGTCACAGTGCCTGCCACATAGAAAGCTAACAATAAAATTGGCAATAAGTAAATCAACAATTAACATAAAGTTTTGAAAAACATTTTTGAGTTTAGGGATTTGGCTTCAATTTGGAATGGTGATTACAAGGTCTTGGTATTTTTCATTTATCTCTGTCTTTTGAAGATGTAAAACTCAAGCATAAGTATCACACACAGTAGCTTCAACAGTATTAATTTACATGGTTATCTGTCTCTCACATGCTTCATTCCACGGTTACCTCTGCTTGGTGAACACACCCTGGGATGTGAATCCATCTTGGTATTCACAACACAATATACATAATTCCAGTACGGATGTGAATAGTGCAGTAATGTTATTTTATTTAAGTATTGGTACTTTTTTTTTTTTTTTTGAGATGGAGTCTTGCTCTATCACCCAGGCTGGAGTGCAATGGCACGATCTCAGCTCACTCCCAGGTTCAAACGATTCTCCTGCCTCAGCCTCCCAAGTAGCTGGGATTACAGGCATGCACCACCACGCCTGGCTAATTTTTTGTATCTTTAATAGAGATGGGGTTTCACCATGTTGGCCAGAATGGTCTCAAACTCCTGACCTCATGATCCACCCGCCTTGGCCTCCCAAAGTGCTGAGATTACAGGCGTTAGCCACCGCGCCCAGCTGGTACTTATTTTTTAAAGGAAAATAAATTAGGGTACAATTTCTGGATTTAATTATCAATACATACTCTTCAGGTTGAAATACTTTTAAAATTTCTGATAAGTACTGGAATAATAAAAAAAAAGATTTGACATTAGGTCTGAAAAGTATAACTTTCAGATATAATATTTTTCTGCAATAATGATTGCATAAAATCCTCTCTTCAAGCAATCATAGTGCTTGAAAATTTACATGGTAAATTCACAGCATGAGAGAAAATTTCAATGCAACATTACAAGTCAAATGCAATAGGAAGTGGACAATAAACTAAAGAAGACTTTCTGAAATTTCACCCTTTGAAAAGTAATTATAATGGCAACTGTAATTTTTTTAATACAATAAAATATCAAACTTTATGTGAGAGGTTTTGAAATTCATGCTTTATATTTTGAGTGACACAATCAAGTCAAGCTAGGAAAATAATCTCATAATCCTTGGGTATGTTTTATGCTCACTTATAAGCCATGCAATGGAGGGCTCATCTATTAAGTTCTAATTGTAGTGACTATTTATCCGTACTCTTATCTCACCGAAGGTATGCACCTTTGTCTAACTTGCTTTGATTTACCTTTGCTCTGAAGGAGGGCACATAGCCTCCTCATGGGTTTAATTATCTTCGTTTGTCCAATTCCAAGTGTTCCCTTTCACTACCTCTTTTTAACACTTCTCTGCTATATGTAGAACATTATTGCTCTTCTGTGCCCTTAGGGAGGCCAACAGCATATTGTCTCTGCTTCATCAGCAAGCACTTCCACATTCAGCAGTTTTCTTAGCATCTGTCTATAAAATACTTCTATAGGCAGTAGAAAAATGATGCTACCAATCTTGCATGGACATACACAGCAGTATTGCAGAGGCCTTGACTCTTGTCCATTAGTCATGTTCACTGAATCAGGTAACGATCAGAATGATGGGCAATTTCTCGCACTGTTATGGACTCAGTGAACTGGTGCTCACGGTGCCCTTCTTATGAACAATGTGTCTCCCTCCACACCTTTGTGAGGTAAGAGTTTAAAGGCAGTTTTGTGGCATTATCCTAGCTGAGAGCCCAGGAGCAATTGGGAGTCCACTGTCTCTAAGATATAATATTTTAGAGTTTCTACTGTGGGGAATGCTAAATTTTACATTCATTGCCAATTTACCTTTCTTGAAACTTTCGTTTTTCTCTAAAGGTGATGCTATGAAACAAGAGTTATCTGGAAATAAGTCACAGCAAATCTTGTGGGTGAAAAAATTTAGAATTGCTCATTGAAATCCCATCAAATACAGCGCAAGTTCGCAAGTTCCGTGAGGCCATGGGGTCTTTCTTTAAGCCATCCCACCCTAGTGGCTTTCACAGAGGAATCAGAGGAATCACATTCCTCTGAACTTAAAAATATTATGATTTTTCTCTACTATTTATTTGATTACCCTATGACATTTCTCCCATTGGCACTTTACATTATTTACCTCTCCTCTTATGATACTTTTGATAAATGTGTGACTTATTTTCCCATTAGATCACAGGCACTTCCATTTTAGACACTTCTATATTCCTTGCAGCATCTTAAGCTGTCATTTTTGCAAGTTATTTTAAAAATTAAATGATGGGTGGGGCGCAGTGGCTCATGCCTGTAATCCCAGCACTTTGGGAGGCTGGGAGGATCTCTTGAGCCCAAGAGTTCAAGACCAGCCTGGACAACATGGTGAGATGCTATCTCTATTTTCTTTTAAAATAAAGAAAAATAAATTATTTTTAAAAATTAAAAGATGAATTTATTTCCATGTGAGCTAATGTAGGTTAAGAATATGATCTCTGCTTTGGAGATGTTCTATAAAAACTCAGACAAGGAGTAGGAATTTTCTTAGATCATCCATTCTCATGCACAGAAAGGAGAGTAAGTTCTCTGTCTTCCTCTAATGGTCCCCATAACTCTGGAGAATCACTCATGTTTCATGCAGGCATGTGCTGGGACGCTTTGTATCCACTTGATATATGGATAGCGCACTAAATCTGGCACATGTCAACATAGCATCTCTGGGGTATAATTGTTGACTTTATCCCTCTCCTGTCCTATCCCAGATGGGGTTCCCTTTTGTATTCCATCCCACATCCGTAAGTAAGCAGCTAAACTATACAAAGTTCCAGAACGGAAGAACATGCTATTTAAAAAAAATAAATCTACCAGGTATTCTCTTTTGCATGGGGTGAGTTGAGAGAGAGTGGGTAGAATTTTAATTCGTGATGCCATGCCAGCTGTGATGAATGGAGAATTTCCTCTCAGGGTCTAGGTTTCTACTGCAATAACAGGTAGAAGCAGTGAAACATGTTCTGGACCCCAACTTCTCACAGCATTTGTAGAGGTCATCATTCTTAAAAGGGGGCAATCTGAGTTGCAGCCCAAACTCAGTTTTCCAAGCCAAAAGAAAACATGGCTGGTCTGTGTAACAAATAAGCATTCTGTGGGACTCTGGGGCATACCAAAGGAAAGAAAACCTAGAGAGGAAGATAATCTGATCTTCTTGTTCATATAAGCATGAGTGTCATACTTTGGACTGTTCCCAGGGGACAGCTATTATGTGCCAAATTGAAGCTTAGACACTCCAGTTACATAGGGGAAGTTGTAAGTGTGTTTCTTATCTCTTTGTCTGCTAAACTGTTTCTAGAAGTAAGTAACAAAATAAATCAAATAGTTATAAGATAAAGATTTTTGGAAATTCTTCCCAATTTAACCTTCTCCTTTGGATTCTACTAAACTTTATCTCTTGGCATTTTGCTGTGTTGTGGAGAGTTATTGTGATGAATATGTAACTCTTACTCTACAACCTCTTATCCATTGATTTTTATCTACTACTCCTACTATTCTACATGGTGAAAGCTAATTCAAATATGAATTTATTATGTGCCAAGTACTATTCCACACATTGATTTAACTCATTAAATCCAGCTCACTTAAGTCTAAAATCTAGCCCTCTCTGTTCGTAAAGAACCACCATTAGAATGTGAAACATTTTCTGTGAGGACAATCCAGGGGCGTAGTTAGAAATAAATGGTGTTTGTACAAGACTTAACTTGATGTGGATTTAAATTACCTACTTCCAGATTTCACATGATGAAACTGTATTTGGATTATCTTTTGCAAAAACCTTATCATTCTGACACACAGACATGCTTACACTTAAATGCTATGATTTACAGCCTGTTACACAAAGATAGTTGTAACCATATGTGAAGCTGTGTATATTAGTTCTATAAAAATGTTTTCCTCTAAAGTGTACTTGAAAGAAATGAGGCTAAGAGGGAGCAGTGGTAGGAGGAGATGGCATGAATTTAAACAGAGTTGTCCATGCATGCAAATCTCAGGAAGAATTCCAACAGTTTGTTATATCCAAGTAAATCTCTTTCCTGATTTACAGTCTCTTCTCCCTCATTACAAAAGAAATATTCCCAACTCCTCTGTAACTTTTTAAAAAAATTTCCATACTTCCTAATTATGATTCATACAACTATACCAAATATAGATAGTCCCGTATTTCCAAAGTGAAAATGCCAACCATACCTTCCTTTTATCTATTAAGAAATATCATTCTCAATGTTTCCACTGTACTCAAATAATAGATTTCTATGTGAATAATCCCAAGAGATTATTTTAGCATGAGAACTAAAAGCATAATAACTTTTAAAAACCACCATTAGAATGTGTAAATATACTAATGTTTAGGAACTAGTAGGTTCTAGTTCTTTGTGAGTTTTGTTTATAAAAGAAATACCTTTTCAGTGGGTGTTCTTGAATTATTTTACTTTAAAAATCAAATGAGTTTTATAATCATAAAACACTGCAGAGTTTGGAGTAATATTTAAAGTATTTTAAATAAAAAAATAAAATTCCTAGGTAATTATAACATTTACTTATTGCTAGCATTTCCATATGTTGAAAAATCAGGCATTATAGCATTTCAGATTTAAGGGAAAACTAAATATTCAATCTGCATGCTTATTGTCTTCAAGAGAGCTAGACCCTATTACAGAAATTACTTAATGGGCAAGAAATAAATCAAGATAGGAGGTATGTTTACTCCTTTAGGCCACTAATTAAGATTCAACCTTAATGTACTAAGTAAAATTTTCTTTGCCTAAAAAGTGCGTGTAACATCAGGAAAAATAAAAAGCTAACTTGGCCCCAAGAAATAGCTTATTCACTCATATAATTACGACCAAGAAAACAAAAACAAGAAACAAAATTATGCTTGTTAGTCATCTTTCCTTTCTAATGTTAAAACAGACTGTTCCAAGAGATTATGCCTTAATCTCCAGGCAAAATAACACATGGAAAAATCACACAGATGCAGCAAATTCCACTAAATAGGTAGTTTCCCAAAATGAATTATCCAAGTTTTATTACCAAAAAACATTTTTTAGCATATCAAGATAAAAAGTCAGTCTAATATTTTTCATGAAAGTTATTCTTTCCCCTGTGTATGAAAACATTTATCAGAACAAAAGACATCAGAAAAAATAGTTTTTCAATCTGTTGCTACTTGTACAATATGAATAATAAAGTTAGTTACATGGGAAATCAATGCCAATGTCTTGGCTCAGTCCACAGAGACATGTCTATCGAGCAGTGCCAAACACTGCTTCTGAAGATGATATTATTGCAGGGATTGCAGCTTAAAGTTAATAGAACTTAATAGAGACTCTCAACTTTGTCTCAGTATGTCTAGATTGAGGAGAGGTGGTACAGATCCTCCAAGAGTCTGTTTATATCAAGACTGAATTGCCTCTTAAAGAAACATTCATCCTAAGGGAAGAAAGTAGGCCCTCAAGTATGGTCTAGACCAGTGCTCAGCATGGGAGGAAGAAGACTTCTGAAGAGAGCAGTGTCTGTCTCTTAGCTCATCTTGCCCATTTTGACTTTTGCCTGTGCCTGTGGGTGCAAGAGAGACAGAGAGATCTGGCTCCTGACATCAGGCAGCACCAACAGAAGATCTGGCCAGCCCTGGTAACACTGCACCTGCTGGTTATTGGGGACTGCATCTGGGCTAGCAGCCACAGCATGCATGGAGGGCCATTACAAGACAGGGCCAGCAGTGGAGTAGAGCAGCACAGCAGCTTTTGCCTTCATGAGACCTGACTGGCTCAGGGGCCATAACCTTGAGGAACCAGAACACAGCAGGGATGATAGCCACACAGCAGCTCAAAGTACTGTGTGCATGGGACCGACACCTGTAGGTCTCTATCTATGACTGGAGGACTTTGAAAGGGCCTCATTAGGACTATGCTATAGCCAGCTGTGCTAGTGAGTTAGATTAGAAAATTCTAGTGATCAGTATCCCTTCATAAGCATACATATTTTTTTCTCTCAGGCTATTTTATTTAAAAGGTTGGAGCTTTTAAAAAATATTGTGTTAGAACACTTAACATGAGACCTACTCTGTTAACAAATTTCCAAATGTATACTACATTATGTTTTACTTAAATTTAATTTGGGCATTGCAAAGACTTTGTATGCTAGGTCTAAAATAGCAGCTTTATTTTCAATATCTTCTTTTATTTCTGTCTCTTCTTTAACACGTCGTTTGCTTCTCAGTGGTAGAGATAAGGAAGTTTTAATTACCTAATTATGTATAAAATTACCTAAATGTATACCTCTGTCTATACATCTATACACAGATCCACATCTGTGTCCATAATCATATTTGTGTCCATATCTCTGTCTATCTCTAGCTCTATCTGTTCACATTGCAATAAGTTGCTGGCAACATGATTGCACAAATTCCCCTGTCTTTATATACTTGCCACTTAACATTGTAACTTTTTGCCACTTTTCCCATCAAGAGGTAGCATCTATTTTCCCATTCTCTTAATGTGGCTGGCCTTGTAACTTGCTTTGACTAATCGAATGAGGCAGAAGTGATGTGTGGCTTTAAAAGCTGGGTCTTAAAGGGTCTTGCAGGAAGCAGGACTTCCAAATGGCTAAAAGAGACACTTAGCACATACTTGCCTCAAAATGCAATGATAAAACTGGATAAAAACGTTCAAAAACAATCATTTCAAGACTCTGGAAATTGACCAGACACACAGAAATTTGAAGAGCAGCTATTAAAAAACAAAAACAAAAACAAAAATTACTGAGGCACTGTAAGAACAGAAAGTCTGTGGAGTTTTAGGATAGTGCTACTGGCATTCTGCACCCCATCCCAATCAGATACATGGCGCATAGTTGTCAGGGTGGAACAGGCTGTGAGGACAGACAGCCTCAGTGCCTTAGGGGGCTGATTGATTTGTAGCAGAATGCAGGAAAATGCATGCCCAACAGCACTGATAGAAATAATAGCATAAAAATAGCTAGCATAGATAAAAATAATCTCTGTGGCAAATGGCAGGGAAGGCCAACATGGCAGTTAGCCTGAAGCCATACAAGCTGGGACAAGTAACAGATCACCAGATCAGAAATTTAACAAGGAGATTTGGGAAATGAATGAGACTGTCATAGAGGATCTTAATATGCTCCCACATATTCTTTGGGCTCAAGAAGATTGCATGCACGCACAAGGCCACACAAACTCACAGGAGAGGCTGGAAAGGGCTCCGCCTATCTAATTGTGATTGGATGAACATGAAGCCTTGTGCACGCAGAAGGCAAAATCTGAGGCTAGCTTATTAACCTCTGAGGTTTTGAGGTATTTCCCAAGACACACATAGAGCCAGTGGCAAAGGGTAGAAGCGTTACTGACTCAAGGTATCTAAGCAAGTCCTCTGACAAATGAGTGGCTAACTACTGAGTTGTGCTAATCCAAGGGAAATACCAGAAAGCCAGGTTTAAAAGAAAGAAGAAAAGAGGAGGAGGAAGAAGAAGGAGGAGAAGGAGGAGGAGGAGGAGGAGGAAGGAGGGAAGGAGGAGAAGAAGAAGGAGGAGAAGGATGAGGAGAAGGAGGAGAAGGAGGAGAAGGAGAAGAAGAAGAAGAGGAGGAAGAGGAGGAGGAGGAAGAGGAAGAGGAGGAGGAAGAGGAAGGGGAAGAGGAAGAAGAAGTGGAAGAAGAAGAAGAAGTAGAAGGAGGAGGATGAAGAGGAGGAAGAGGAAGGAGAAGAAGAAGGAGGAGGAGGAGGAGGAAAAGAAGAAGAAGGGGAGAAGCAAAAACAAAAAACCAAAACTAACCAGACATATCAACGATAACACACCACTGCAGGGCAGACAGACTTCAAAGAATTCATCCAGGCAAGTCACAAGACGAACAGTAAATAACACTTCTCAGAGAGAGGAAATCAGAACTAAAAGTTGTTATAATCTAGTCTCTAAAATGTCTAATTTTCAATAAAATTCATGAGATAGCAAAATTAAAAACAAAACAACAAACAGAAAACACAGTAAAGTATGACCTATGTACAGGGGCAAAAAGTCAATGGAAACCATCTTGAGGGGACCAGATGCTAAAGACTTCAAAGCAGCTATTATAGTATATGTTTTCAAAACTAAGAAACTTTATATTTAAAGAATTAGAGAAAGCATGATATTTCTATAGTCTGAACATTTGTGTTTCCCAAAGATTCATATGTTCAAACGTAATTACCAATATGATAGTATAAGGAAATAGGGCCTACAGAGGGTGATTAGATCATGTGGGCAGAGCCCTCCAGAGACCTGCCTTGTCTCTTCTACCATCTGAGGACATAGTGAGAAGTCCAAAGTCAGTGATCCTGAAGAGGTACTCACTAAAACCTGACCGTGCTGGCATCCTGGTCTTGGGTGATCTCCCCAGCCTCCAGAAGTCTGAGAAATGAATTTCTATTGTTTATCAGCTACCCAGTTTATGGTATTTTGTTACAGCAGCCCAAAAAGATTAATGCAGATGTCAAGAGCACATCAAATAGAGTATATTAAGATAGAAATTACCTTTAAAAAGAACCAAATGGAAAATGTGAAGTTGAAAAATACAGAAATTATAATGAAAAATTTACTAGAGGGGCTCAAAAGAAAATTTGAACTAGAGGCTGGGCTCAGTGGCTCACACCTAGCACTTTGGGAGACCGAGGCAGGTGGATCACGAGGTTGGAGTTTGAGACCAGCCTGGGCAACATGGTGAAACCCCATCTCTACTAAAAATACAAAAATTAGCCAGGTGTGGTGGCACACACCTGTAATCCCAGCTACTCAGGAGGCTGAGGCAGGAGAATCACTTGAACCCGGAGGCGGAGGTTGCAGTGAGCTGAGATTGTGCCACTGCACTCCAGCCTGGGTGACAGAGAAAGACTCTGACAAAAAAAAAAAAGAAGAAGAACAAGAAGAAGAGGAAGAGGAAGAGGAAGAATGAGAAGGAGAAGGAGAAGAAAGAAAGAAAGAAGAAGAAGAAGAAGAAGAAGAAGAAGAAGAAGAAGAAGAAGAAGAAGAAGAAGAAGAAGAAGAAGAAGAAGAAGAAGAAGAAGAAGAAGAAGAAAGAAAATTTGAACTAGCAGAAAAAAAGAATTGGCAGACTTGAAGATGGGTCTCTGGAGATGATCCAATATGAACAAAAAGGAAAAAAATAAACACTTGTGGGACACATTAAACATATCTACTTTTAAAGTTCTTTTGATATTGGACAATGCTCCTGGCCACTCACAATCCCATGAGTTCAACATTGAAGGCACTGAAGTGGTCTACATGACCCAAACACAATGTCTCTAATTCATTCTGTAGATCAGGGGTCATAAGGACCTTTAAGCCTCATTACACACCATACTCTATGGAAGGGATTGTTAAGGCTATGGAAGAGAATTCCAAAAGAAAGAACATCATGAAAGTCTGAAAGGATTACACCGTTGAAGATGTCATCATTGTGACAGAAAAAGCCAGGAAAGCCATCAGGCCTGAAGGAATAAATTCCTGCTGGAGAAAACTATGTCCAGATGTTGTGCATGACTTTACAGGATTTATGACAGAGTCAATCAAGGAAATCATGAAAGAGATTGTGGTATGGCAAAGAAAGAAAGAGAGAAAGAGAAAGAGAGAGAGAGGGAGGGAGGGGAGGGGAGGGGAGGGGAGGGGAGGGAAGGGGAGGGAAGGGAAGGGAAGGGAAGGGAAGGGAAGGGAAGGGAAGGGAAGGGAAAGGGAAGGGAAGGGAAGGGAAGGGAAGGGAGGGGAAGGGAAGGGAAGGGAAGGGAAGGGAAGGAAAGGAAAGGAAAGGAAAGGAAAGGAAAGGAAAGGAAAGGAAAGGAAAGGAAAGGAAAGGAAAGGAAAGGAAAGGAAAGAAAGATTGGGGAGTGAAGGGTTTCAAGACATGGATCTCAAGGAAATTCAAGAGTTAATAGACACCACACCAGAGGAGTTAACAGAAGGCAGGTTGGTGGAAAGAAGTACTTCCAAACCAGGCTTACATGATGAGGAAGAAGATGTAGTAGAAGCAGTGCCAGAAAACAAACTGACATGAGACCATCTGGCAGAAGGGTTCTGATTAATCAAGATTACTTTCAACTTCTTTTACAACATGTATCCTTTCATGATACAGGCACTGAAACTAAAGCAAAGGTGGAAGAAGGATTGGTACCATGTAGAAACATTTTTAGAGAAATAAAAAAGGAAACAGAAATTGTGATGTATTTCCATAAATTTACACAAAGTGTGCCTGCCTCCCCTTCTCCCACCTTCACCTCTTCTACCTCAGCCACCCCTGAGACAGCAAGACCAACCCTTCCCTTTCTCTTTCTCCTCCTCTTCAGCCTACTCAATGTGAAGATGATGAAGATGAAGATCTTTATGATAATCTACTTTTACTTGATGAATAACAAATATTTCTCTTCCTTATAATTTTATTTTTTTCTCTAGCTTATTATAAGAATGCAGTATATAATACACATAAAATACAAAATATGTATTAATTGACAGTTTATATTATAGGTAAGGCTTCTGGTCAACAGTAGTTTTTAAGGAGTCAATATATGCAGATTTTTTATTGTGTGTGGGGTTGGTGCCCCTAACCTCTGCATTGTTCAAAGGTCAACTGTATTGGAAGAAGTAATGGCCCAAAATTTCCCAGACATGATGGAAAATGTTAATCTACACCCAAGAAGGTCAAAGAATTCCAAGTGGGATAGACAGAAAGAGATCCGCACTTAGAGATGTCACAATCAAATCGTTGAAAGCCAAAGACAAGGAGAAAATCTTAAAAGTAGCAAGAAAAAAAAAATTCATTATGTAGAAGGGAACCACATTAATATTATCAATAGACTTGTCATTAGAAATAGTGGTGACCAGGCCAGGCGTGGTGGCTCACACCTGTAATCCCAGCACTTTGGGAGGCCAAGGTGGGCAGATCACCTGAGGTCAGGAGTTCGAGACCAGTCTGGCCAACATGGTGTAACCCCATCTCCACTAAAAATACAAAAATTAGCCCGGTATGGTGGCTACTGTCAGCTACTCAGGAGGCTGAGGCAGGAGAATTGCTGGAACTCAGGAGGCGGAGGCTGCAGTGAGCCGAGATCGCACCAGTGCACTCCAGCCTGGGTGACAGCGAGACTCTGTCTCAAAAATTAATTAACTAAAAAAAGAAATAGTGGTGACCAAAAGGCAGTAGAATAATGTATCCACAATTCTAAAAGAAAATGAAGAATTTTATCCAACAGTGCCGTGCCACGCCATCCATATGGGAGCCTGAGGCAAAAGGAAAAATCAGTAATACTGATCCTGTCTCTATTTTAAATTTCAATATTTTGTTCATCATAGGTTTTATTGCATCCATTTTGATTTTTAAATATGGTGTTAAAACTTTTTTATTTATTTTGATTACTGAGATTTTTGGTTTCCCTTAAATTTTGTGCTCACGGTGAGTGCCTCACTTGCTTTACCCTAGTCCCAGAAGTAACCGGCAAGTCTATGTTTTTAAAATGATGCTGAAATAAAGACATTCCAGATGAACACCATTCCCAGATGAACAAACACTGAGCAAATGTGTTGCTAACATACCTGGCTTTCAAGAAATACTAAATAAGTCCTTTAAGCTGAAAGGAAATGACACTGGATAGTAACTCAAATTTATATAAAGAACAAACACTGGTAATTACATAATTAAATATGATATAGTCTCTTAACTGATTTAAAAGATAATTGCATGAAACAATAGTTATGAAAATATGTTGCTAGGGTAATGACACATAAAGATTAATGTGTACTTCAGGAACAAACAGAAAAGTAATAATTTTTTTAAAAGATCTAATATGTACCAATAATACCACAAAGTGGAGGTGGGGAGAGAATAGAGATATATTGGAACAAGGAAATAAAATGAGACAGTAAAGGCTGGGCACGGTGGCTCACGCCTGTAATCCCAGCACTTTGCAAGGCCGAGGCAGGTGGACCACTTGAGGTCAGGAGTTCAAGACTAGCCTGGCCAAGATGGTGAAACCCCCTCTCTACTAAAACTACAAAGATTAGCTGGGCGTAGTGGCCGGCTCCTGTAATCCCAGCTACTCGGGAGACTGAGGCAGAATAATCGCTTGAACCCGGGCGGCAGAGGTTGCAGTGAGCCAAGATTGCACCACTGCACTCCAGCCTGAGCAACAAGAGCGAAACTCCGTCTCAAAAAAAAAAGAAGTAACTAAAATCCACAGGCGATATGAAAATCAGAAATGATAGATATGCGGATTAATATAAAAGACTATATGTCTCCTTCTCTTAGCTTTTTTACTTTATTTATTTAAATTAATTATTTATTTATTTGGAGACCAAGTCTTGCTCTGTGTTGCAGGCTGGAGTACAGTGGCGCGATCTCGGCTCACTGCCGCCTCCGCCTCCCGAGTTCAAGCGATTCTCCTGCCTCAGCCTCCAGAGTAACTGGGATTACAGGCGCCTGCCACCGCGCCCGGCTAATTTTTGTATTTTCAGTAGAGACGGGGTTCCGCTGGTCTCGGACTCCTGACCTCAAGTGATCCGTCTGCCTCAGCCTCCCAAAGTGCTGGGTTTACAGGCATGAGCCATTTCGCCCGGCCTCTCTTAGCTTTTTTAAAAGACATAAAGTTGTACAAAAAAATAGTTATGGAGAAATAATTACAGAGACAATAATATATTGCACAGAAGAGCAGGGAGAGAAGGCAGCTAATATTGAAACAAAGTTTATCAGTTTTACTTTCACTGTTAGACTACTGCCCTGTGGCCATGGTGCAGGGATGATAAGAGGTTATATAGAGGGCCTTTCCGGAGATTTCTGTTGAAGAAAACACCATCAGTTTGGATTAAACAAAGAAAGAGAAAAACAGCACAAAATGAAAAAAAGGCCCTTAATTCATCAATTTCTTTAAGGCGGGAGGCAGAAATTCAGTTGAGAAAGCTACTCAGCTACAAACTTGGGGTTTGGTTTGTTTACCAAAAAGAAAATATGTCATAGCATAGCTGACAGTTGAGAGGTCAGGGCTAAGGGGAACTACTAAGAAAAATCCAGGACGGAACCACTAGTAAGTTAATTTAGCTGACTTCAGGAAATGAGGCCAATAAACAAAAATCAATAGTGTTTCTACATACTAGCAACACAAATTGAAAAATGAAATTAAAAGTATCATTTTCTAGCATCCAAATACATGAATACTTAGAGATAAACTTATCAAATTATGTGCAAGATCTATACGCTGAAAACTACAAAATTTTGCTGACAGATATTATAAATATCTCTCAGCAAATATTTTGATATATATAAAAATAAATAGAGATATATATCATGCTCAATACTCAATATGTTTAACATATTAGTTCCCCCATATTGACCTTGGAATCAGTTCAATACCAACCAAAATCCTAATGGACTTTTTGTGGTGGAAATTTGTATAAGCCAGTTCAAAATTTAATATAGCTGGGCACGGTGGTTCATGCCTGTAATCCCAGCACTTTGGGAGGCAGAGGTGGGCGGATCACCTGAGGTCAGGACTTCGAGACCAGCCTGGCCAACATGGCAAAATCCTGTTTCTACCAAAAATACAAAAAAGTAGCTAGGTGTGGTGGCGTGGGCCTGTAGTCCCAGCTACTCGGAAGGCTGAGGCACAAGAATCGCTTGATCCCCAGAAGCAGAGGTTGCAGTGAGCCGAGATAGTGCCACTGCACTCCAGCCTGGGCGACACAGTGAGACTCCATCTGAAATAAATAAATAAATAAATAAAACCAAATTTAATACAAAAGCACAAAGATGTAACAAGAGCCAAAATAATTTTGAAAGAGGATATAATTTTCAACATTTTTAACTATCTGATTTCAAGATTTATTACAAAGACACAGTAACTAAAAAGATGAGGTATTGGTATAAAAATAAATATAACAAACATAATAAAGTGACTACTGGTAAATCCACATACATATGAATATGAACAATTGATTTTTGACAGAGACCAAGGTACTTCACGAGAAAAGGATCTTTTTTTTTCTTCTTTCTAAAACAAGAAATGCTGAAAACAACTGGCTAGAAGATATCAGTTGCAAGGAAGAAAATGGGTCTTGACTCATAATATACTTCACTATACCAAAAAAATAACAAAAACAAGATTAACTTGATCAGAGACTAAACGAAAAGTTAAAACCACAATACTTCCAGCAGGAAATATTTAAGGCAGGCAAAGATTTCTTAAGACATATAAAAGGTTATAAAATATAAAAGGAAACGTTATAAACTTTATTAAGAACCTACTTTTCAAACAATACCACAAAGAGTATGATAAAGCAAGCTATACACTAGGATAAACAAAATTTGGCTTCGTTTGTTTAGTAAATTTGAGGATTTGCATATCCTAATGGGTCCGGAATTGGTTCCTTCTGGTGGGTTCTTGGTCTCGCTGACCTCAAGAAGGAAGCCGCGGACCCTTGCAGCAAGTGTTACAGTTCTTAAAGATGGTGTGTCCAGAGTTTGTTCCTTCAGACGTTCAGATGTGTCCAGAGTTTCTTCCTTCTGGTGGGTTCGTGGTCTTGCTGACTTCAGAAGTGAAGCCGCAGACCTTCGCAGTGAGTATTATAGCTCTTAAAAGGTGGCGCCTCCCGAGTTGTTTTTTCTTCCCAGTGGCTTCCTGGTCTCGCGGGCTTCAGCAGTGAAGCTGCAGACCTTCCCAGTGAGTGTTACAGCTCATTAAAGGTAGTGCGGACTCAAACAGTGAACGGCAGCAAGATTTATTGCGAAGAGCCAAAGAACAAAGCTTCCACGACATGGAAGTGGACCCAACTGGGTTGCTGGTGCTGGCTCTGGGGGCCAGCTTTTAGTCCCTTATTTGGCCCCGCCCTCATGCTGCTGATTGGTCCATTTTACAGAGTGCTGATTGGTCCGTTTTTACAAAGTGCTGATTGGTGCATTTACAAACGTTTAGCTAGACACAGAGCGCTGATTGGTGTGTTTACAATCCTTTAGCTAGAAGGGAAAGTTCTCCAAGTCCCCACCCGACTCAGAAGCCCAGCCAGCTTCACCTCTCACTAGGATCTGTCAATTCTATTCTTAAGGATTATGCCCAGAGAAACTCTCATATGCTCCAGGCATATAAACAGGTGAGGCTGGGGCTAGGGGATGAGTTAAAGAGTCATTTTGCAAAATGTATAACACAGGGAAAGTACAAATTCAGCCAAATTTATCACATTTTCTATATTTACAACTACATAAGTACAGTGAGCACTGATTTCAGAGAGAGGACTGAGGCATTGTAAGACTTTATTTCATACAAGATTCCATTAAATTAAATAAAGAGTATTTACTACTCATTTATTTTATAAAAATGTGTCAAAACAAAGACAAAACAGGTTATTAAAATTAAGGATCTGGAATAATCTATTTCCTGAAAACATGATAATTTACCGTTTAAATATACCATTTTGACAAAATTTCCAATTTTTAAGCATTAGTTGGTATTCCTTCATATTAGAATAATACTAAAGACCACATAATGATTTGGATAGTCCCATGAGATTTTTCTTTTCATATGATTTAGCCTATGTACTCAAAGTAGACCTTCCATTAGCAACAGTGTGGAAAAAAATAAGACTCCATTCAGTTATTTCTAATCTGGAAAAAAATGACAACAGGTAGATACAGGTAGCTTTAAAAGATTCTGTCTCTTTGAACTTAGGACTAAATTGGTTGTTTTGAAAAAATACTTTCTTTGAAGAAGTGGAAACCTTTTTCAGGCACACAGATAAACTATGTGCACTCCAAATATCAAAAACATGAACGTAGAGCTGTTCAGGTTGAAGCGGAAGAAGGGTGGCCCACAGCTGAGCTTTAGCCACTGAAAATGGCCCTAGAGGAACTTCAGAAAATTCTTGGGCTGCATGGAATGCATTTTGAAAGCCCATGCTCTACATTAGATCTAAAGACCACCTCTGCCTCTAGCACTGACAGTCTCCATGTGCTTTAAGATAGCACCTGTGGGCCGGGCACGGTGGCTCACGCCTGTAATCCCAGCACTTTGGGAGGCCGAGGTGGGCGGATCACGAGGTCAGGAGATCGAGACCATCCTGGCTAACACGATGAAACCCCATCTGTACTAAAAATACAAAAAAATTTAGCCGAGCGTGGTGGCAGGTGCCTGTAGTCCCAGCTAATCAGGAGGCTGAGGCAGGAGAATGGCGTGAACCCGGGAGGTGGAGCTTGCAGTGAGCCAAGATCGCGCCACTGCACTTCAGCCTGGGTGACAGAGCAAGACTCCGTCTCAAAAAACAAAAAATAAAAATATAGCACCCGTGTTACTTTCTTTTTTAAATCACACTCCCCCATCCCCACCCCACTAAGAAAAAAAAAACAAAACCTAAAAACTTTGGTAATAAGATCTTTCTATTTCTCCCTAGTCCTTTGTTTGGGGCCACTGAGCTTCACCTTCACTTTCTCATGCTTGTGCCCTCTAATTTCCTGGCTCTTGAAATACATCCTAGGCAAGATCTTACTGGCGTGTGTATGAGTGCATGTTGAGTAGTTTTTCCCAACTGACACTGAAAGTCTCCTTCTTTGATTTCTCATCTCCTTCTAATTTCCAGTTCATAATGTTCACACCTCATCTAGACTTTAAAAAGAAAAGAGGTAAAATGAGCTCACACCATAAAGACGCCCTACTTTCCAGGTGTGCATGTTTCCCCCCTACCCTCCACTCCCAACCAGCTGACCTGGAAGACACTTTTCTCCACACTCCATGGAGCACAGAGGGAACTAAGGACCTGTGGCAATGAGTCTGTCCCTGATGACTCCTGCCTTGGGCTCCAGGCCAATATGGATTTTTATGACTATCTTTGTGGTGTACCTTGTACCATCTCTGCCACTAGAACTTGCTTTGGTTAAAGAGTAAGTACACCTAGTTTAAAAACCATGAGAACACTTGGTTTGATTGTTTGTTTGTTTGTTTGTTTGTTGTCACTCACAGTGCCAATGGGAATATTTTCTCATGTCAGTCTTTCTGAGGGCAAAATGACCTGGGTTTTCCTGTTGCATAAACTTTGCCTAGTTTAAGTTCAGAAATACTGGAAGCCACTTTCCACAGACCATAGGGATGCATGTTAATAATGGAACTCTTTTTGCTTACTGAAGGAAACTCCCTTTAGTTTTGCTACGGGACGTGGTCTTTACTCTTGTCAACTCTGTTGAAGCAGTGTGGTTCACTAGGAACAAGTTGAAGAGAAGCTAACTGAGAAGCCAATAAAACCAATTTTAAGAACATTGCAACATGATACATTGAGCACCTTGCAAATACTGTTCTTTCTTTGCCACACATCCCTATTCTTGTGCAGATATCTGTACCTATAGATACAGATTTTTTTTGTTTTGTTTTTTTCGAGATGGAGTTTCACTCTTGTTGCCCAGGCTGGAATGCAGTGGCGTGATCTCAGCTCACTGCAACTTCCACCTCCTGGGTACAAGCGATTCTCCTGCCTCAGCCTCCCAAGTAGCTGGGATTACAGGTGCCTGCCACCACACCTGGCTAATTTTTTTGTATTTTTAGTAGAGAAGGGGCTTCACCATGTTGGCCAGGCTGGTCTCAAACTCCTGACCTCAGGTGATCCACCTGCTTCAGCCTCCCAAAGTGCTGAGATTACAGATGTGAGCCACCATGCCCAGCCTAGATACATATTTTTAATTAATAGGCAATTTTTGGTGCAGTTTTAGGTTTACAGAAAAATGAGTGGAAAGTACATAGAGTTACCATACACATCCCCACCCCCATTTTCCACTATTATTAACATCTTGCATCAGTGTGGTATGTCTGTTACAATTGATGAGCCAATATTAATACATTATTATTAACTAAAGTCCACAGTTTACATTAGGGTTCAGTCTTTGCATTGTACCTTCTCTGGGTTTTGACAAATGTATAATGACATGCATCCACTATGGCAGTATTATACAGAATGGTTTCACTGCCCTATGAATCCCTTGTGCTCCACCTGTTCATCCCTTCCTCTCTCCCTCGAACCCCTGGCAACCACTGATCTTTCTGCTGTTTTCATAGTAAAAAGATGCCCAGGCCACGCATGGAGGCTCATACCTGTAATTCCAACACTTTCAGAGGCTGAGGCGAGCAGATCATTTGACCCCAGGAGTTTAGGACTAGCCTGGGCAACATGGTGAAACCCCATCTCTACTAATAATACAATTAGCTGGGCGTGGGGATGGCGCCTGTGGTCCCAGCTACTCGGAAGGCTGTGTTGGGAGGATTGCTTGACCAGGGAGGTCAAGGCTCAGTGAACCATGATCGTGCCACTGCATTCCAGTTTGGGCAACAGAGCAAGACTTGTGTCAAAAAAAAAAAAAGTCCAGAATTCTCTTTTTTATCCGGAATGTTACAGCTGTGAGTTGTTCTCTACTACATTGCTTATTCTGTGCACATTTTCATAACTGAGTTATACTTCTGAGTTAAAACCTCCATGATTTTCATAAAGATGTTGGTTGTGAGAATTAAGTGAGAATGTTTTATGCTTAGAGCAACATCTACTTTACAGGCTGAAAGTGGGGATGAAATGTGGTAGCATGCCTAAAATACTCAGAACACTTCCTGGAACACAGTCCGTGCTCAACAAATAGTAGCTGGTGTTAGCCTTGGCACAACTGCTGATTTCCCTTCCTCTGTAAAGTCTAATTGTAAGAAAGAAGGTGCTCTTGGACTTAGAAAGGGGAATTTAAAGAGGCAGTGGATCAACCATGAAGACCTCAGCCTGTGGAGTCAGGTCATCTGGGTTCAGAACCCTAGTTTTACTAGTTACTGGCCACTACTTGGGAAGTTACCTGATCCCCCTTTGAGATGAATTTCCTCCTGTAAATGAGGAGACTAACAATTCCTCTTTAAGTGGTTCTTCTTTCTCAGGCCTGATACTCGGTCTGCACCAAAACAAGATGAAGGCTCTATTACGAAAGGGTTCAAGCCCATACTGTGGACTGTCCAAGGAAATCCTGACCCCGTTGTGTTCTAAGAGTATGGTGGAGGCAAGTTATGTAGTCTTTCCTTGCCTCTGTTTCTGTTACCAAATAATAGCTTTAATAATCAGAAAAATGGCCGGGCACAGTGGCTCACGCCTGTAATCCCAGCACTTTGGGAGGCCAAGGCAGGCGGATCACCTGAGGTCAGGAGTTCGAGACCAGCCTGGCCAACATGGTGAAACCCCATCTCTACTAAAAATACAAAAATTAGCCGGGCGTGGTGGCAGGTGCCTGTAATCCCAGCTACTCAGGAGGCTGAGGCAGGAGAATTGTTTGAACCCAGGAGGTGGAGGTTGCAGTAAGCCGAGATCGCGCCATTGCACTCTAGCCTCGGGCACAAGAGCGAAACTCCGTCTAAAAAAAAAGATCAGAAAAATGGAAAGAATATTCAAGATGGGGAGGTTTGGAGAAATGAACAAGGTATTTTATGACAGAACATTTGGGATGTTTTCCTATTCCTGGAAATCCCTAAAACTACTGAATGAGCATCACTGGAATTTATTATTGGGTAGATACAAAATCAGACCTCTGAAATAATAACCTCTCTGAATTTTTCTCTGCATAAAACAAACAAATGATATATGTCCCACTTAACTCTCAGGGTTTTTTTTTAGATGATATATATTATGTCTGTGAATTCAATGTCAATTAAACATTGTCCTAGATGCTATGGGTGAGAAAATCAGTAAGAAAAGATTCTTATTCTCCCTTGGCTTCTCCAGAGGACGGAAGTAAACTCAACAGTAATTATGTGCAATGAAGTGTCAGAGGTGCCCTGACGGAGCTTTGTGGATGGCTTGGGCACATATGAGAGCAATTGTCTCCATCTGGGGCTAATGAGAACCAGCTTCCTAGAGGTGGTAACACTCAAACTGATGTGTGAAAGTACTTGGCTTAGGTGATTGGCTCAGGGTGTGGTGTAGTTGGAAATGAACTGAAATCCTGAGGTATCCCAGGCATTTTTGGATGCCATTATCTACGTTTGAACTTGGAAAGACTTGTTGAACAGCTGGAGATCAGAAGTTCATAAGTACTAAGGCCTGGTGATAAAATTTTTATCACTTTGCTTAGTTGATGAAATTTTGTCATTTCATTCAGTGTTTGTTTTTAAATTTAATTATCTATATAGAGAGAGATAGAGATGAGAGAGAGAGAGAGGGAGAGAGAGAGACCAGAGGCTGGTCTCAAATTCCTGGCCTCAAGTGATCCTCCTGCCTTGGCCTCCCAAAGTACTGGGATTACAGGCATGAGTCACCACACCTGGCTGGTTATTCAGTGTTTATTAAAGCATATTTATTTCACCCACTAATAAATGTAGAAGGACTGATAGAATGAGAAAATTATTTTTTAACCTCCAATGTAAAACTTGATTTGAGTCATTAAAAATAGATACCTAGGGCTGGGTGCAGTGACCCATGCCTGTAATCCCAGTGCTTTGGGAAGCCAAAAAGAAAAGATCACTTGAGCCCAGGAGTTTGAGGCTGCAGAGAGCTATATGTGCTACTGCACTCCAGCCTGGGCAACAGAGTGAAACACTGTCTCAAAAAATATATGTATGTATGTATAGATAGATAGATAGATGCTTAAATCATTAGGTTAAAAGTTCTGGGGGAACAGAATACCCTTGCAGTTTTAAGATATCGGCCCACAGATAACTTATTACTTGCAAAGGGACAAAATACATCTTTTATAATAGAGAGTTTGCCATATTATCCAAGTGGTTGAGCTTGGTATTGCCCCTAGTGGAATAGCCTGACGTCCTGCCTCCTGAGCTTATGCAGTGGGAGGGAAATAGCATCACCTACAAGGTGTTCTTGCTAGAAATGTTCGACTTGAGCCTAACCACTAGGAAAAAAATTCTGAATATGGGGTGTTCTGCAGTTCTCTTCAAATACTTTAATATTATAAACCAGGGAAGCAATTGTACAAATCAAAATATGAGGAGCCTGAACATATACAGAAGCCAAGTGCAATATATCAACCTTGATTGGATCCTGGATTGAAAAATAAATCTAACAATAAAGGACATAATGGAACAATCAAGGACATTTGGGTATGGACTGCGTGTTGGATGTTGCTATTGAAGTAATGATTTTTTGTTTTTTTTTGAGACAGAGTTTCACTCTTGTTGCCCAGGCTGGAGTGCAATGGCGCAATCTCGGCACACCACAACCTCCGCCTCCCGGGTTCAACTGATTCTCCTGCCTCAGCCTCCCGAGTAGCTGGGATTACAGGCATGTGCCACCATGCTCAGCTAGTAACGATGATTTTCTAAGGTGTGGTACTGGTATTGTGGTTCTGTAGAAGAATGTCCTGTTCTTGAGAGCTGAAGTACTTAGGAATGAAGTGTCCTGATGTCTGCAGCCTAATTTTCGGATGGTTGAGAAAAGGGAATTTCTGTGTATATGTCCGTGTGTGTGTGTGTGTGCGTGAATGCGCGTACGCGCGTATGGAGAGAGACCAAGGGGATTGGAGGAAAGAGGGGCAGAGATATCAGATATGGTATAAAAGTTACTGCATAATGAATCCAGCTGAGGTTATAGAAATGTGTCCTATTTTGTTCTTTGACATTTTTCAATGACAAAAATTGCACTTCTTAAAGTATGGTTTTAAAATGGTCCTGATATTATATTTTGCTTATTAATATACATAAATTTAAGTACACATATAGGCATATAGTATCTACCAACACAAATAATTTGCTTTGTATGTTTTTAATCCAGTGGTAAATTTACCTTATAGTCTTGTTAAAATAATATCCAATATTAGAATAGCACATTGCTCCGTACATGGTTATGCTCAGCCAATTCTTGTAAGACACACCCAGTGTCAATAAGCTTTTTTTCACAACAACTGTGTAACCTTCTCTTTCCCCAATAAATTCTGATCTTTTCTTGTTTTTCAGACATACCGTAGGCCACCCTAGTCTGTAGGTATGTACCAGATTGCAATCTTTCTTCTTCTTCTTCTTTTTTTTTAATCTCAGCTCACTGCAACCTCCACCTCCCAGGTTCAAGAGATTCTCCTGCCTCAGCCTCCCAAGTAGCTGGGATTACAGGCACCCGCCACCACACCCGACTAATTTTTGTATTTTTAGTAGAGACAGGGTTACATCATGTTGGCCAGGCTGGTCTTGAACTCCTGACCACAGGTGATCTGCCCGCCTTGGCCTCCCTAAGTGCTGGGATTACAGGCATGAGACACCACACCCGGCCAATCCTTCTTATATATAATTCCCAAATAAAACCTTTTTACCTTAAGATTCATATCTCTATATTTTTTATGTTGACAATTGACTAATGGATAGTTACTAAAATCTTTGGACTAAGTTTTGGGATGAATACATAGCTAAGATAATTGGGTAGTTGGGGTAAATGAATGAGGTAGAAGTACAAGGAGATTGGTTGAGGCAATAAAGAGAATGGGGCTGGTATCCATGAGGGCGAAGGTTCCTTCAGGTGTTGTTGGAAACCTAGAGCATGTGAAAGCCCTATTAACATGTCTTTCTGGAAATCATATAGAGAGAATATTGCTGCATTCATCCTTCAGGGCTACCTACTTTATATAATCCAAAATGCTAGTGTGCTTCTAGGTGTGGTGCTATTTTGGAGAATTACAGAGATGTCCTCTATCTGCTTTATGTGGGTCCCAGCAAAACAAGATGTCACACTGAAATAAGGCAATTTAAGAAGAGTAGTTAATAAAGGGATGATATACAAAGGCATGGACAGTACGTGGAAAAATTACTAGGAAGAGCACATGTATTAGTCCATTCTCACACTGCTAT
Organism: Symphalangus syndactylus; assembly: GCF_028878055.3. Taxonomy (NCBI): domain Eukaryota; kingdom Metazoa; phylum Chordata; class Mammalia; order Primates; family Hylobatidae; genus Symphalangus; species Symphalangus syndactylus. The sequence goes on from NC_072426.2 coordinate 63,628,628, forward strand.
AAAGAACTACTTGAGACTAGGTAATTTATAAAGAAAAGAAGTTTAATTGGCTCACAGTTCTGCAGGCTATACAGGAAGCATGGCTAGGGAAGCCTCAGGAAACTTACAATCACGGTGGAAGGCAAAGGGGAAGCCAGCATGTCCTGCATGGCTGGAGCAGGAGGAAGGGAAAGCAAAGGCGGAGATGCTACACACTTTTTTGTTTGTTTGTTTGTTTTGAGATGGAGTCTTGCTCTATCACCAGGCTGGAGTGCAGTAGTGCTATCTCGGCTCACTGCAACCTCCACCTCCTGGGTTCAAGTGATTCTCCTGCCTCAGCCTCCCGAGTAGCTGGGACTACAGGCATGTGCCACCACACTCAGCTAATTTTTGTATTTTTAGTACAGACAGGAGTTCACCATGTTGGCCAGGATGGTCTCGATCTCTTGACCTCGTGATCCACCCGCCTCAGCCTCCCAAAGTGCTGGGATTACAGGTGTGAGCCACCGCGCCTGGCCCGCTACACACTTTTAAACAACCAGATCTCATGCAAACTTACTATCACAAGAATAGCAAGGGGGAAATCCACCCCCATAATCTAATCACCTCCCACCAGACCTCTCCTTCAATAATGGGGATCACAATTCGACATAAGAGTTGGGTGGGGACACAGAGACAAACCACATCAGCGCAACACCACAGTGCTGGTAGCAGCAGGACTCTGCTATTCATCAAAGGCTGAAAGGGAGAGAAGAGGGAGCAGCTGGAGAAATTTTAAAGAAAAAAGGGCTGTGTAGACAGAGCCACCTACCTGGCATTGTGTCTTTAGTTTATGGGTCCAGCTTTTCCCTGTGACCCCAAAAAGAGGGACTCAAGGAAATAAGTACTTCAACTTTACTGTCTTTCTTCCTGCTGATCTTCTGCCAGTGGTCCCCATGTACTATGCCCATCTGGAAGCAATGACATAGCCCCTACAGATGAGCCTCCGAGGGCACAGAGCAGGTGAAGAAGGGTAGAGACTGGATCAGAGAGGAGCTTGAAAGATCTGTACACCGTGAGACTCTGGATGGGGTATGGAAATTCTCCCTTATTCTGTTTTTCTACCTCATTTTGGAGATAATACTTTTCAGTATCTTCATGACTTCTTGGAATGACTTAACAAGGTTTGTTTTGTTGACCAGATCTTACTGATTAAAGAGGCACTATAAAATTGTTCCAAAGAACGTTCTTCAGAGTAAAATGAAATAATTATAAGAGACCAAAAGCCACTGAACTAGGATGAACTGGTAGGTCAGTAGTGATCAACTGGCTGTTCTTGAACCCTTACAGGATCAGTCTCTAAGCTGGCTGCATTCTCTAAGTTGGCTCACTCCCTTCCCCACAGTGCTGGGGAAATCTTGCAAGGAAGATGGTATGGCAGGCAGTTGCCTGAATTAGGCTCCAGTACAGTCAGGATCCCCTTGTGGGTGACTTTGTCAATGAACCCCATTCTCTTTATCCCTAGTCCTAGGATTAGGAAAGAACATAAGTTCCAGAAAAATCAAAATGAACTCCTCAACAGGAAAGGCTGGCAGATGCCTGGGCAGATGGATCAAGATATCTTATAGCAGTCAGATAAAAGGTGAATTATTTTAAGCCAAATGGCCATGTAGTCCATGGGAAAAAGAGGAAGAGCTGCAAACAGTGACACCTCCTGCCAAGAATGACTAAGCAGGGTACAAATTATGAAGGCACCTACTGTGAGTCACACTGCCGGCTCCACAGCCTTGTGTGGGCACCTGCACAATCAGCAGGAACTTTTGAATATGGAAGATAATGACATCGATTTATGGAGAACAAGATACACAACAATACAAAATCCACCAATAGAAACGTGCAATCTGTTTTGGCAGAAATCTTATCTTACATTTTAATCTGACCCTTACATCAAAAGAACTGAGGTAATCAGTGCATTAGTAATAATGCATGCTAGAAATATCTGAAATAGAATAACAAAGCATACGATAGAATGGAAATGCATCTATATTTGTTTTGCTCTGTATACCTCTATATTGTTTGAATCTTTCAATGAAAATTTCATGTATCATTCACGTAATTAAAAAGAAATATTTCTACATCTCTACAGACACTATGCAGAATGTACAGAATGTAGTGGTTCTTCATTCTGATTGTGCATCAGAATCACCTTTGTTAAAATGTGAAATTCTAGAAACCTGGATATCACCTCAGCCCTAAAGAATAAGAATCTCCTGCATGGAAGTTTTTGTTTGGTTTGTACTCCTCCACAAGCAATTCTGACACACAGAGAGATTGAGGACCACCAGGGACATGGTTTCATGTTCTCATTTTGGATTGAACTGTTTGCCGTGGTTTTGCATGATTATGTTGCTGAGCTGCGGCCCACACATACTCAGATCCTTGTCCTGCTACTTATCTCCTGGGAAACTTCATATACACAAGTTAATGTCTTCAAGTCTCAGTTACCTCATTTCTAAAATCAGGGTAATAGCAAGACTGATCTCATCACGATATCATGAGAATCGGGCAAGATGACACAATCAGAACATTTAGTACAGAATGTGGCCCCTGGTAAACACTCAATAAAGATTAATATTATTTAGCTATATAGTCACCCACATTCTGGTATTTATATATTTATAACAAAATAATTATACAGATGTGCCTTGACTTACAGTGGGGTTACATCCCAATAAGCCCATTGCAAATAAAAAACTATTGTAAGTTGAAAATACATTTAATACCCTGATAAACTCACTGGAAAGTAAAAAAGTCATAAGTTGAGGACTATCTTCAGTTGTATGGACATATTTCATTATGATGATAAGCTCCACATTGCATTTTGCAGATTCAGAGGTTTGGGGATTTTTTTCACGCATTTTCATATCCATTAACTAAAAAGCAATGCTTGTGATGAAGAAGTCACTTTACTGAAATTATAAAATGAGAATAAAATATATTGTCCAACTTTATATCGGAATTCACTTTAAATAATGGCAGGTTCTTTGGCACACAAATCAGTGATTCAGTTTATAAAGCCTCAATGAATAGAAAACCTCATATGACGAAAGTTTTCTGCTTTTTTTTTTTTTTTTTTTTTTGAGATGGAGTCTTGCTCTGTCACCCAAGCTGGAGTGCAATGGCGCGATCTCAGCTCACTGCAAGCTCCGCCTCCCAGGTTGAAGCAATTCTCCCATCTCAGCCTCCCGAGTAGCTGGGACTACAAGGGCGCACCACCACGCCTGGCTAATTTTTGTATATTTAGTAGAGATGGGGTTTCACCACATTGGCCAGATTACTCTCAAACTCCTGACCTCAAGAGATCCGCCTGTCTCGGCCTCTCAAAGTGCTGGGATTACAGGCATGAGCCACCGCGTCTGGCCGAAAGTTTTCTGCTTTAAGATTACAGCTGAAGTCAGAATTGTTTGATTACCTGTTTTGAGTTGCTTTTGTTTCTGAAGGACTTCAAATCCAGTATGACTGAAAAAGCTGACTAGGGAATTAACTAGGACTACCTGACGTTAAATTCTAGCTTTGACAAGTATTCACTGTGTAACATTAGGCAAGTTATTTAATCTCTCTGGGCCTCAGGTTCTCATTTGTAAAATGGTGATAATAGTACCTACCTCGGCAGGGCATGGTGGCTCACGCCTGTAATCCCAGCACTTTGGGAGGCTGAAGCAGGTGGATCACCTGAGATTGGGAGTTCGAGACCAGCCTGAACAACATGGAGAAACCCCGACTCTACTAAAAATACAAAATTAGCCGGGCATGGTGGCTCATGCGTGTAATCCCAGCTACTTGGGAAGCTGAGGCAGGAGAATCGCTTGAACCTGGGAAGCAGCGGTTGTGGTGAGCTGAGATGTTGCCATTGCACTCCAGCCTGGGCAACAAGATCAAAAGTCTGTCTCAAAAAAAAAAAAAAAAAAGAAAAAATACTACCTACCTCTCAGTGTTGCTGTGAGTATTAATTGCATTGTTTAGTAAAATGCTAAACGATGAGAGACTGGTGCATAATACAATGCTATGTTGAATGTTTACTATTTTTATTATTTATTCATTCTAATTATAGGCATGTGTAGACTGAAAAAGTAAGAGTCTGAGTTATAGAATGGAATTGAAGCAAGCATAATTTTATTCTTTACAAGAACTCATGGTATACTGCTAATATTAGGCAGCAAATTTAAAGCTTTATGACATATGTGGTAATTCCCCTAGGGAGTTTAGCCTTAGTTATGAAAAATAAAAGGCTCTGATCAATTTCTCTTCTATCAAACTCTGTTTCAAACTCTTATCCGTAAACGCCTTCATACTAAGTCCCTTATTTATACCTGCACCACAGCCCTGATCTGTGTGTAAAAAAACCCATAAGGGACAGTGCAGTACCTCAGGACTATTAGGACCATGGTATATGAGGTTCATTGTTGATGGAAGCATTATGTGGTGCATGACTATACATTAATAATTAAAATGTAAAATAATGTATACACATGGACGTAGGGTGTGGAATAATAGGCATTGGCAACTCCGAAGGATGGGAGGTTCGAGGAGGGTGGGAGATGAGAAATCACCTTTTGGATACAATGTGCATTATTCAGGTGATGGACCCACTAAAAACCCAGACTTCACTGAGCAATATATCCATGCATGGTGGTTAATATTGAGTGTCAACTTGATTAGATTCAAGGGTGCACAGTATTCTTCCTGGGTGTGTCTGTGAGGGTGTTGCCAAAGGAGATTAACATTTGAGTCAGTGAACTGGGAAAAGCTGACCCACCCTCAATCTGGATGGGCACCAACTAATCAGCTGCCAGTGTGACCAGAATACAAGCAGGCAGAAGAATGTGAAAAGACTAGACTGGTTTAGTTTCCCAGCCTGCATCTTTCTCCCACTCTGGATGCTTCTTGCCCTCGAACATCAGACTCCAAGTTCTTCAGCTTTCGGACTCGGACTGGCTTCCTTGCTCCTCAGCTTGCAGACAGTCTATTGTGGGACCTCATCTTGTGATCTTGTAAGTCAATATTCCTTAATAAATTCCCCTTTATATATACATCTGTCCTATTGGTTCTGTCCTTCTAGAGAACCCTGACTAATACACCATGTAAAAAAATTGCACTTGTACTCCTTAAATGTATACAAATAAAAAAATGAAAATAACTAATTAAAATGTGACTAGACGTCACTAGGAGTGATTCAGATAAAAAGTGTTATGCGATTGTCAGAGGAAAGAAAATTTAGTGGAGTAATGATGGGCAATTGATGAACAAAGACTTCAACAGAAAATGGAATTTATATTGGGGTTTAAAGAATGAGCAGAATTTGGATATATGGAGATTAACATTTTAGGCAGAGAAAACCATGGCGCAGAGTTGAAACAGTCAAGAATGAGAAGGGAAATGTTGATGAGAAAGGTCGGGAACATGGGCTGGGTATGTTTGGGGTCACAGTTTGAGACTGTAAACTTTGACAAGAGATTAGTTCATCTTAAACATGATGATTATATTTTAATGCATGTATAAGCAAAGATGAGGTGATTTTTTAAGATTTGTTAAATTATCTACTAAGCAGAATAGTCACCTTTAATCCAGAACCATTTTCATGCCTAAAGGACATGGGTTGAGAGTATTTGCATTACCAGAACATTTGCTGACTGAGTCTCCTTGAAATTAGATTGGATGAAAAATAACTTTCAGAATCTTCTCTTATTATGTAAAACTGCACAATATTTGTACTGTAACATGTATATGAAGAAAAACCCAAGATTGTAAGTTTGATCTTCAACAGGAGATCAAACTTACTACCCTCTGATTATTTCTCAGGTTTCAGAATAAGATCTATACAGTTAGAAAAAGGGAGCCAAAAGCAGCTGAGGGGATTTTTTTTTTTTTTAATTTGGTGGGGCTGCCGGTGGTAGGATGGGGGAAGGTTTGGTATAGAAAGTTGTAGTGGAAATAATTTTAGCTTTGGAATCAAAAACTACAAGCCTCAAATTCCAGTTCCATCAACTGTGTGGTCGTGGGCAGTTCCATTATTTTTCTGAGCCTCAATTTCTTCTATCAACCTATTAAATGGAAAAATAAGAGGGGCCTATGTATAGTTGTGTGTACTGAATTCACACACATCCAGGGCAGGCAGTAGCGTTTAGCACAGGTATTGCAGGAGTAATACAGGCATAATAGAATTGTGGTAAGGAGTCATCCTCATGGGGCAATTGAATCATGATACTCTCAAAACCTTAAATTCCTCCCCATTTCCTATTAAAGAGATTTCAAACTCATATTTGGCAATAGTATCCTATGATTAAATAAAAACTACTTTTTGGGATTTCCTCTCTGTTTTATTCCTTTTCAATAATACTTTTCTTCAGTTTAATAATATTCTCAGTACCCACTACACTCTTTTCTATTTCTGTGTTTCTCTTTGTAACGTTTTCATGTTCCTGGAATTCCCTGCTTTTCCATATTTACTTATACCCCAAACTTACTGGTTCTTCCAAGTTGAACCCAAAGTCCACCTATTCCATGAAGCTCTCCCTGATTCTCCCTTCTCTGACTGAAAAACATCTTTCTTTCACCAATTTGCCCAGCATTGTTCCTGCATCTGCCTCCACCTGAGTCTTCCGCCTTGGGCTACTGGTTTTATTTACATGTCTTATCCTCCCTTTCCCACTGGGAGCAGGATGGAAACAAGATCCACATGTGCATTACCATTATATTCCTCACAACACTGAGCACAGGGCTGTGCATAGTCGGTGTGCTGGATTACCTAGGGTCAACTTGGCATCAGTGCTACCCCTCTCTAAGGTCTCCACTGCAGGAGAAGCTGAGAACATTTCCCAGAAACCCATTGCAATGGGAAGCAAGTGCACAAGATTTGGAAGAGAAAGGAGTCATTATTTTCTGGAAGCAGCTGCAGGCACATGACCAAGATAGAAGGTTTGAAGCAGTTTCCAGGTACGCTTCCCAAAAATCACCTGCATCACTCCTGCAGACTGAGAGGTCAGAGGGAATCTCCCAGAGGTTAATTTCAGGTGTCTTTTGTGCAAACTCTTGAGAACCTCATAGTGCAAAGGCTGAGATTGTTGCTGACAGCCTTCACCTTGGTTTCTGCAGCCTTCTAACAATTGGGTAAGCCTCTAATTCCCTGCATTGAAAATATTCATACTTGGAATATATTGAGAGGCTTCTGCTTTCATGCCTAATCCCTGACTGACTTGTTCAATAAATATTTGGAGAATGAATGAAAAATAATTCCATCATATTAAAAAGTCAGTAGATATTCCACTGATACCTATCATTCAAGGGGAAGGGGCTAATACTAATTGCGAGTCATGTGGCAGGCAGTTTCCTATGCATTATTTACCACCTTCCAGTAATCTTGATAGATCACTATTATTGTCTCATTTTATACATGAGGTTATGGAAAAATGAGAATCAAACAGATACACCAACTCACAAAGCATTGCCATAACGTTCTACCATGTTACCTTAGTGTACGTCAACTTAGTGTATGCTTTTGTGGATAATCACAAGCAATTTCAAGGGCCATTTGAAACCCAATATTAGCCACATTTTTCAGTTTTTCCTAACCACCCAGAGCAATAAATCCTGAGTTCCTCTCAATTATACCACTGAATGGACTACCTATAGCCAATGAATTCAATTAAAATATTTGAGTCTTTTTTTTTCAATTATTTAGATATTATATACTTACCTATTGCTAAGAATGAGCATTTTTTATGGCAGGTAAAATGGCAGTGGTAGAAATAATTTTTTTAATATCTAAAATTTGGGATGAGGTGGATTTAAAAACTCAAAATGGAAAGAACATTGTATCATAAAAGACCAAGCAATATACATTACCAGTTTAGTTACCCTACTAAAATCTGTTTAGCTCCTTTGAAACATGTCCAATAACTACTTCTCCTTGACCTTATGTAAATGCTGAAGACTTTGATCCTAAATACAATCACCTGAAATACTTTTTAAAGAGTTATTGTTCGTTACAAATTATGCAGAATGTTTCAGAGAACATAATTACTTGTGTGCTTATAAACATTATAGCCATTCAATAAGTTATTTTCTATATGTAACAATAAAGTTAATTTATACATTTGATTCAAAAAGGAAATAGACAAAATTATCAAAAAATATAGTGGTAGGAAAATGTAAAATATGTAGTAATATATTTCAGAAAAAATCTCATTCAAAAAGGATTAATGTTCATGAGTTAATATTTAACATTTTGCTAGAAAATTGGTAATCCTACAAAAAGATTAAAATACCTAGGAATATAGCTAACTGGGGAAGTAAATTATCTGCAGTAAGAATTACAAAACACTGCTGAAAGAAATCAGAAATGACACAAACAAATAAAAAAATTCCATGCTCATGGATAAGAAGAATCAATGTTATTATATTGGCCATACTGCCCAAACCAATTTACAGATTTAATGCTATTACTATCAAACTACCACTGTCATTTTGCACAGAATTAGAAAAAACTATTCTAACATTCAAATAGAACCAAAAAAGAGCCTAAATAGCCAAAGCATTCCTAAGCAAAAAGAACAGAGGCATCACACTACCTGATTTCAAACTATACTACAAGGCTACAGTAGCCAAAACAGCACGGTACTGGTACAAAAACAGACACATAGACCTAGAGAACCCAGAAATAAAGCTGCACACCTACAACACTTTGACATTCAACAAAGTCAAAGATAACATGCAATAGAGAAAGAAGTCCCTATTCAATAAATGGTTTTGGGATAAGTGGCTAGCCATATACAGAAGATGGCAGAAGATTGAAACTGAACCCCTTCTCTCATAATATACAAAAATCAACTCAAAATGGAATAAAGACTTAAATGTAAGACCTAAAACTATAAAAAACCTAGGAAAAAATCTAGGAAATACCTTTCTAGACATAGGCCTTAGCAAAGATTTCATGACAAAGTCTCCAAAAGCAGTTACAACAAAAACAAAATTTGACAAGTGGGAACTAATTGAACTAAAGAGCTTCTGCACAGCAAAAATAATTATCAACAGAGTAAACAGACAGCCAACAGAATGGGAGAAAATATTTGCAAACTATGCATACAACAAAGGTCTAATATCCAGAATCTATAAGAAACTTAAACTCAATCAGAAAAAAACAAAGAACCTCATTTAAAAAGTGGGCAAAGGACATGAAAAGACACTTCTTAAAAGAAGACATATAAGCAGACAACTAACATGAAAAAATGCTCAACATCACTAATTAGCAGAGAGATGCAAATTAAAACCACAATGAGATAACATCTCACATCAGTCAGAATGGCTATTACTAAAAAGTCAAAAACTAACAGATGTTGGCAAGGCTATGGAGAAAAGGGAATGCCTATACATTGCTGGTGGGAGTGTAAATTAGTTCAGCCACTGTAGAAGGCAGTGTGAAGATTTCTCAAAGAACTAAAAATAGAACTACCATTTAATCCAGTAATCCCATTATAGTTACATACCCAACAGAATATAAATCATTCCACCAAAAAGACACATGCACCGTATGTTCATTACAGCACTGTTCACAATAGCAAAGACAGAGAATCAACGTAGGTGCCCATCAACAGTGGACTGGATAAAGAAAATGTGGTATTTATACACCATGGAATACTATGCAGCCATAAAAAAGGAATGAGATCAGCCAGGCATGGTGGCTCACGCCTGTAATCCTAGCACTTTGGGAGGCCAAGGTGGGTGGATCATGAGGTCAGGAGATCGAGACCATCCTGGCTAACACAGTGAAACCCTGTCTCTACTAAAAATACAAAAAATTAGCCAGGCGTGGTGGCAGGCACCTGTAGTTCCAGCTACTCGGGAGGCTGAGGCAGGAGAATGGTGTGAACCCGGGAGGCAGAGCCTGCAGTGAGCTGAGATAGTGCCACTGCACTCCAGCCTGGGCGACAGAGTGAAAATCCAAAAAAAAAAAAAAAAAAAAGAATGAGATCATGTCCTTTGCAGCAACACAGATGCACCTAGAAGCCACTATCCTAAGCAAATTAATACAGAAATAGAAAATCAAGTATCACACCTTCTCACTTATAAGTGAGTGCTAAATCTTGGTTATACACATGCATAAAGATGGGAACAGTAGACACTGGGGACTCTAAAAGGAGAGACGAAGGGAGAGGGGCAAGTCTTTAAAAACTTTCTATTTGGCACTTGGTTCACTATCTGGGTGACCAAATAAATAGAAGCCCAAACCTCAGCATCACATAAGATACCCTTGAAACAAATCTGTGCGCAGGACGCCGGGCGTGCGGCAGTCGAAGGCGAGGAGGCAAGGAATCGCTGCGGCGTCTTGGTGTTCTCCACTCTGGTTCGCAGGTGAAGAGATGGCGTTTGTGAAGAGTGGCTGGTTGCTGCGACAGAGTACTATTTTGAAGCGCTGGAAGAAGAACTGGTTTGATCTGTGGTCGGATGGTCACCTGATCTATTATAATGACCAGACTCAGCAGAATATCGAGGATAAGGTCCACATGCCTGTGGACTGCATCAACATCCGCACCGGGCAGGAATGTCGGGATATTCAGCCCCCGGATGGAAAGTCAAAAGACTGCATGCTCCAGATTGTTTGTCGAGATGGGAAAACAATTAGCCTTTGTGCAGAAAGCACAGATGATTGCTTGGCCTGGAAATTTACACTCCAAGATTCTAGGACAAACACAGCGTATGTGGGCTCTGCAGTCATGACCGATGAGACATCCGTGGTTTCCTCGCCTCCACCATACGCGGCCTATGCTGCGTACCCGCCAGGAAACAAACCTGTGCATGTTCCCCCCCAAATTAAAAAAAAAATTAAAAATATTTTTAAAATCTCATTTTTAAAAATAATATGATCAATTAAAATAACTTAAATAACTTGCCAGCAAAACATATAACAATCCAGAATTAAAATATTCAGAAAGCAAGCAAGTCATCTTGTACTACCAGATTCTTTTTGAAGAATGACATTTATAAAATGAAGAGAACCAATTTTACCTGCCTGTACTAAAGGAAAATAAGTTCAAGAAATGTCCTAGTTATAATTTGCAGTTAGCCCAACATTAACATTGCCCAGAGTTTAGTGTGACAGCCACTTTGAAGCCCTTGTAAATTCTGTCACCTTGGATGAATCACAACTGATTGGTTTATCAATGCATATAATTCAGATTGTTCTGAATAAAGCTGGCCTCCCTGAAGGACCCAAGATAACTTCATGAAATAAATGTATCACATCCAGTTAATAGATGAGGCAAAGAACATTATTTATTTCAAAAGAGAAATCTTATTCTTTTGTGGTAGAGTAAAACAAAGATTAAATACAAAATAAAATTGCTAATTAAGAAAAAGGAAAGCCACCTATACTCGTTCACTCATGAAAAAGAAACCTAGCTGAGAAGACTGGCAGGCAAGAAACACAGTGGACTAGTATGCAGGAAGGAGAATGTTGGAATAGAAAAGTTTATTTGTTCTCTGAGATCTGCTCTTATTGAAGTGGATCAGGATGAAAATAACCAAATTTGATCATCAGAAGATCTTCCAGTCTACTTGATGCATGAGCTCTACAGTTTTAAGAAGCAAAACTATAAAACAGTGTAAGAAGATATATTTTCCCTCACCTCACCTCTATTTGTAATTTCATCTATTTATCCTTAAAAGCCACTCTTACAAAAGGATAAGCTTTATACATATTTGCATGGTAGGCACATTCACATATTGCTGTTGTGTTTTTCATTTTACAAGAACAAAATATGTTCATTAGTGGGAAAATAAAATGGAACCATAGACAAGCAAAAGACAGAAAATAGAAAACACTCAGAACTTCACTCACAGACCACTAACTTCAACTTTGTGTGCCCACTTCTAAGGCCTAATCTTTACTTAAAAATTATTTAATTTTAAAATGCAGACATAAATACACATTTCTACATGAACATGAACATATCAAACATATTTTTTCAAATGTTATTTATTTCAAAAGAGAAACCTTATTCCTTTGTGGTAGAGTAAAAGAAAGATTGAATAGAAAATAAAATTTCTAATTAAGAAAAAGAGGTCTAGGTGGCTGGCAAGATGGCCAAATAGGAACAGCTCCAGTCTGCACCTCCCAGCAAGATCAACACAGAAGACAGATGATTTCTGCATTTCTAACTGAGGTACCTGGCTCATCTCATTGGGACTGGTTATACAGTGGGTGCAGCCCATGGAGGGTGAGCCGAAGCAGGGTGGGGCATTGCCTCACCCAGGAAGCACAAGAGGTCAGGGAACTCCCTCCCTAGCCAAGGGAAGCAGTAAGGGACTGTGCCATGAGGAATGGTGCATTCTGGCCCAGATACTATGGTTTTCCCACAGTCTTCACAACACACAGACCAGGAGATTCCCTCAGGTGCCTATGCCACCAGGGCCCTAGGTTTCAAGCAAAAAACTGGGTGGCCATTTGGGCAGACACTGAGCTAGCTCAGGAGTTTTTTTTTTATACCCCAGTGGCACCTGGAATGCCAGTGAGACAGAACCATTCACTCCCATGGAAAAGGGGCTGAAGCCAGGGAGCCAAGTGGTCTAGCTCAGATGATCCCATCCCCATGGAGCCCAGCAAGCTAAGATCCACTGGTTTGAAATTCTCACTGCCAGCACAGCAGTTTGAAGTTGACCTAGGATGCTCAAGCTCAGTGGGGGGAGGGGCGTTTACCATTACTGGGGCTTCAGTAGGGGGTTTTCCCCTCATAGTGTAAACAAAGCCACCAGGAAACTTGAACTGGGCAGAGCCCCCCGCAGCTCAGCAAAACTGCTGTAGCCAGACTGCCTCTCTAGATTCCTCCTCTCAGGGCAGGGCATCTCTGAAAGAAAGGCAGCAGCCCCAGTCAGGGGTTTATAGATAAAACTCTCATCTCCCTGGGACAGAGCACCTGGGGGTAGGGGCAGCTATGGGCACAGCTTCAGCAGACTTAAACATTCCTGCCTGCCAGCTCTGAAGAGAGCAGCAGATCTCCTAGCACAGTGCTCAAGCTCTGCTAAGGGATAGGCTACCTCCTCAAGTGGGTCCCTGACCCCCGTGGCTCCTGACTGGGAGACACCTCCCAGCAGGGGTTGACAGACACCTCATACAGGAGAGCTCTGGCTGGCATCTGGCAGGTGCCCCTCTGAAACAAAGCTTTCAGAGGAAGGAAAAGGCAGAAATCTTTGCTGTTCTGCAGCCTCCGCTGGTGATACCCAGGCAAACAGGGTCTGGAGTGGACCTCCGGCAAACTCCAGCAGACCTGCAGCAAAGGGGACTGAAGGAAAACAACACACAGAAAGTAATAGCATCAACATCAACAAAAAGAACATCCACACAGAAACCCCATCCAACGGTCACCAACATCAAAGACCAAAGGTAGATAAATCCATGAAGATGAGGAAAAACCGGTGTAAAAAGTTGGACAGTTCCAAAAACCAGAATACCTCTTCTTCTCCAAAGGACCACAACTCCTTGCCACCAAGGGAACAAAACTGGATGGAGAATGAGTTTGATGAATTGACAGAAGTAGGCTTCAGAGGTGGGTAATAACAAACTCCTCTGAGTTAAAGGAGCATGTTCTAACCCAATGCAAGGAAGCTAAGAATCTTGAAAAAATGTTAGAGGAATTGCTAACTAGAATAACCAGTTTAGAGAAGAACATTAATAACCTGATGGAGCTGAAAAACACAGCACGAGAACTTCATGAAGCATACACAAGTATCAATACCCAAGGCAATCAAGTGTCAGAAAGGATACCAGAGATTGAAGATCAACTTAATGAAATTAAGTGTGAGGACAAAATTAGAGAAAAAAAAATGAAAAGGAAAGAACAAAGCCTCCAAGAAATATGGGACTATGTGAAAAGACCAACCTACATTTGATTGGTGTACCTGAAAGTGACGAGGAGAATGGAACCAAGTTGGAAAACACTCTTCAGGATCTTATCCAGGAGAACTTCCCCAACCTAGCAAGACAGGCCAACATTCAAATTCAGAAAATACAGAAAACACCACAAGGATACTCCTCTAGAAGAGCAACCCAAAGACACATAATCATCAGATTCATGAAGGTTGAAATGAAGGAAAAAATGTTAAGGGCAGCCAGAGAGAAAGGTCAGGTTACCCACAAAGGAAAGCCCATCAGGCTAACAGCAGATCTCTCTGCAGAAACCCTACAAGCCAGAAGAGAGTGAAGGCCAATATTCAACGTTCTTAAAGAAAAGAATTTTCAACCCAGAATTTCATATACAGCCAAACTAAGCTTCATAAGTGAAGGAGAAATAAAAACCTTTACAGACAAGCAAATGCTGAGAGAGTTTGTCACCACCAGGCCTGCCTTACAAGAGCTCCTGAAGCAGGCACTAAATATGGAAAGGAAAAACCCATACCAGCCACTGCAAAAACATACCAAATTGTAAAGACCATCAACAATATGAAGAAGCTGCATCAACTAATGGGCAAAACAACCAACTAGCATCATAATGACAGGATAAAATTCACACATAACAATAGTAACCTTAAATGTAAATGGGCTAAATGCCCCAATTAAAAGACACAGATTGGCAGATTGGATAAAGAGTCAAGACCCCTCAGTGTGCTATATTCAGGAGACCCATTTCATGTGCAAAGACACACATAGGCTCAAAATAAAGTGATGGAGGAAGGTTTACCAAGAAAATAGAAAGCAAAAAAATAAAAGCAGGGGTTGCAATCTTAGTCTCTGATAAAATAGACTTTAAACCAACAAAGATCAAAAAAGACAAAGAAGGGCATTACGTAATGGTAAAGGGATCAATGCAACAAGAAGAACTAACTATCCTAAATATATATGCACCCAATACAGAAGCACCCAGATTCATAAGCAAGTTCTTAGAGACCTACAAAAAGACTTAGACTCCCACACAATAATAATGGGAGACTTTAACACCCCACTGTCAATATTAGACAAATCAACAAGACAGAAAACTTATAAAGATATTCAAGACTTGAACTCAGCTCTGGACCAAGCAGACCTAATAGTCATCTACAACCTGTCCACCCCAAATCAACAGAATATACATTCTTCTCAGCACCACATAGCAGTTATTCTAAAATTGACCACATAATTGGAAGTAAAACACTCCTCAGCAAATGCAAAACAATGGAAATCATAGCAAACAGTCTTTCAGACCACAGTGCAATCAAATTAGAACTCAGGATTAAGAAACGCACTCAAAACCACACAACTACTTGGAAACAGAAATAACCTGCTCCTGAATGACTACTGAGTAAATAATGAAATTAAGACAGAAATAAATAAGCTCTTAGCAACCAATGAGAACAAACAATGTACCAGAATCTCTTGGACACAGCGAATGTAGCAAATTCAGCAAACACAGCTAATTCAGCAAATGAGAGAGGCAAATAGCACTAAATGCCCACAAGAGAAAGAAAGAAAGATCTAAAATCAATTAAAAGAATTAGAGAAGGAAAAGTAAGAAAATTCAAAAGCTACCAGAAGACAAGAAATAACTAAGATCAGAGCAGAAGTGAAGGAGATAGAGACACAAAACCCCTTCAAAAGAATTAACAAATCCAGGAGCTGGTTCTTTGAAAAGATAAACAAAATAGCCTGCTAGCCAGACTAATGAAGAAGGAATAGAAAGAAGAATCAAATAAACACAATAAAAAATGATAAAGGGGATATCACCACTGATCCCACAGAAATACAAACTACCATCAGAGAATACTATAAACACCTCTACACAAATAAACTAGAAAATCTAGAAGAAATTGACAAATTCCTGGACATATACACCCTCCCAAGACTAAACCAGGAAGAAGTCAAATCCCTGAATAGACCAATAACAAGTTCTGAAATTAAGGCAGTAATTAATAGCCCACCAACAGAAAAAAAGCCCAGGACCAGATGGATTCACAGCTGAATTCTACCAGAGGTACAAAGAGGAGCTGGTACTATTTTTTCTGAAACTATTCCAATCAATAAAAAAAGAGGGAATCCTCCCTAACTCATTTTATGAGGCCAGCATCATCATGATACCAAAACCTGGCAGAGACACAACAAAAAAAGAAAATTTCAGGCCAATATTCCTGATAAACATCGATGTGAAAATCCTCAATAAAATACTGGCAAACCGAATCCAGCAGCACATCAAAAAGCTTATCCACCAAGATCAAGTTGGCTTCATCCTTGCAATGCAAGGCTGGTTCAACATATGCAAATCAATAAACATAATCCATCATATAAACAGAACCAATGACTAAAACCACATGATTATCTCAATAGATGAAGAAAAAGCCTTCAATAAAATTCAACACCCCTTCATGCTAAAAAGTGTCAATAAACTAGGTATTGATGGAATGTATCTCAAAATAATAAGAGCTGTTTATGACAAACCCATAGTCAATATCATACTGAATGGGCAAAAGCTGGAAGCATTCCCTTTGAAAACTGGCACAAGACAAAGAGGCCCTCTCTCACCACTCCTATTCAACATAGTATGGGAAGTTCTGACCAGGGCAATCAGGCAAGAGAAAGAAATAAAGCGTATTCAAATAGGAAGAAAAGAAGTCAAGTTGTCTCTGTTTGCAGATGACATGATTGTATATTTAGAAAACCCCATCATCTCAGCCCAAAATCTCCTTAAGCTGATAAGCAACTTCAGCAAAATCTCAGGATACAAAATCAATGTGCGAAAATCACAAGCATTCCTATACACCAATAATAGACAAACAGAGAGCCAAATCATAAGTGAACTCCCATTCACAATTGCTACAAAGAGAATAAAATACCTAGGAATCCAACTTGCAAGGGATGTGAAGGACCTCTTCAAGGAGAACTACAAACCACTGCTCAAGGAAATAAAAAGAGACACAAACAAATGGAAAAACATACCATGCTCATGGATAGGAAGAATCAATATTGTGAAAATGGCCATACTGCCCAAAGTAATTTACAGACTCAATGCTATCCCCATCAAGCTACCATTGACTTTCATTACAGAATTAGAAAAAAACTATTTTAAATTTTATATAGAACCAAAAAAGAGACCATATAGCCAAGACAATCCTAAGCAAAAAAAAACAAAGCAGGAGTCATCACCCTACCTGACTTCAAACTATACTACAAGGCTATAGTAACCAAAGCAGCATGATACTGGTACCAAAACAGGTACATAGACCAATGGAACAAAATAGAGACCTCAGAAATAACACCACACATCTACAACCATCAGATCTTTGACAAACCTGACAAAAACAAGAAATGGGGAAAGGATTCCCTGTTTAGTAAATGATGCCGGGAAAATTGGCTAGCCATATGCAGAAAACTGAAATTGGACCCTTTCCTTACACCTTATACAAAAATTAACTCGAGATGCATTAAAGACTTAAACGTAAGACCTAAAACCATACAAACCCTAGAAGAACACCTAGGCAATACCATTCAGGACATAGGCATGGGCAAAGACTTCATGACTAAAACACCAAAAGCAATGGCAACAAAAGCCAAAATTGACAAATTGGATCTAATTAAACTCAAGAGCTTCTACACAGCAAGAGAAACTATCATCAGGGTGAACAGGAAACCTACAGAATGGGAGAAAGTTTTTGCAATCTGACAAAGGGCTAATATCCACAATCTACAAAGAGCTTAAACAAATTTACAAGAAAAAAATACCCATTCAAAAGTGGGCAAAGGATATGAACAGACACTTCTCAAAAAAGGACATTTATGCAACCAACAAACATATGAAAAAAAGCTCATCATCACTGGTCATCAGAGAAATACAAATCAAAACCACAATGAGATATCACCTCATGCCAGTTAGAATGGTGATCATTTAAAAGTTGGGAAATAACAGATGCTGGAGAGGATGTGGAGAAATAGGAACGCTTTTACACTGTTGGGAATGTAAACTAGTTCAATCATTGTGGAAGACAGTGTGGCGATTCCTCAAGAATCTAGAACCAGAAATACCATTTGACCCACGAATCCCATTTCTGGGTATACACCCAAAGGATTATAAGTCATTCTACTATAAAGACACATGCACATGTATGTTTATTGCAGCACTGTTCACAATAGCAAAGACTTGGAACCAATCCAAATACACATCAATGATAGACTGGATAAAGAAAATGTGGCACATATACACCATGGAATACTATACAGCTATAAAAAGTATGAGTTCATGTCCTTTGCAGGGACGTGGATGAAGCTGGAAACCATAATTCTCAGCAAACTAACACAAGAACAGAAAATCAAACACCACATGTTCTCACTCAAAAGTGGGAGTTGAACAATGAGAACACATGGACACAGGGAGGGGAACATCACACACTGGCGCCTTTCATTGGGTGGAGGGCTAGAGGACGGATAGCATTAGGATAAATACCTAATGTAGATGACGGTTTGATGGGTGCAGCAAACCACCATGGCATTTGTATACCTATGTAACAAACCTGTATGTTCTGCATACGTATCCCAGAATGTAAAGTATAATAAAATAAATAAAGAAAAAGAAAAAGAAAGCCACCTATACTAGCTCATTCATGTTTTAAATTTAATTTTTGTAAGTTAAAAATACATTTAATGATTATGCAAAGGCAGCAGAACGTTGAGAGAGGCAAATAGTGCAGGATTAAGCCCACAGACTCTAGAGCCAGACTACCTGGCTTCCTGTCCTGGCTGTGCCACGTACAGCAGTGTGATTTATTAGTACTTAATTGTTCTGTGTCTCAGCTTTGTCATCTGTAAATTGAGGGATAATAATATTATTAAGATTATATTTTAATATATGTTTTATATTCTATTACTATATAATGTTATGAGGATTAAATGACTTAACTGCTTTTGAAGTGCTTAGAACAATATTTGATACATAACATTCCTTGGTAGGCATTTAAGTTATTACCAGTTTTCTCCTACAATAGCCAATTTTGTAATGGATAGTTTTTTTAACATATGTCCTTGCACACTTATTCAATTATTCTGTTAGATAATTCCTAGAAATAGAATGGCTGTGTCAAAGGATGTGTACATTTTAAATTCTGATAAAGAGATTGCATGAAAAATTGGCACATTATAAAGAATATGCCAATTTTTGTTCCCTCTGAACAGTACTGAGGCTAAGTATAGTTGTATGTTTCAAAATCTAGTTCTCAAACTTTGGTTTTCATAAGAAACACCTAAGTGCTTATTAAAATAGTAAATTATCAGGACCGTCCTGCAGAGATTCAGTAGATCCAGTATGAAAACTTGGAATCTGCATTTTTTTTTAGATAGAGTCTTGCTCTTTTGCCCAGGCTGGAGTGCAGTGGCACCATCTCTGCTCACTGCAACCTCTGCCTCCTGGGTTCAAGCGATTCTCCTGCCTCAGCCTCCCAAGCAGCTGGGAATACAGGCGCGTGCCACCACACCCAGCTAATTTTTGTATTTTTAGTAGAGACAGGGTTTCACCATGTTAGCCAGGATGGTCTCCCTCTCCTGACCTCATGATCCACCCGCCTCAGCCTCCCAAAGTGCTGGGATTACAAGCATGAGCCCGGCCGGAAGCTGTATTTTTTTAAACAACACCTTGAGTAATTCTGATGCATGTGGCCAGTGGATTGAGAAATATTGTGCCTTATCTTTGACTTCCCTTCTGACACTGATAACTAAAACCCCACTGACATGATAGTCATGTTCAGTAAAAACAATTCTACCAGGAGCTGGGCAGAAAATACCATCTTTCACAAGCCAACTATTAATACATGTTTTTTTTTTTTTTCTTCATGTGGTACAAGAAATTAACCCCTTTTTGGGTGGGTGCAGTGGCTCACAGCTGTAATCCCAACACTTGCATGAGGCCAGGAGTTCGAGACCAGCCTGGCCAACATGGTGAAACCCCATCTCTACTAAAAATACAAGAATTAGCCAGGCATGGTGGTGCACACCTGTAGTCCCAGCTACTCAGGAGGCTGAGGCAGGAGAATCACTTGAACTTGGGAGGCAGAGCTTGCACATTTCCATCAATGACAAATTATTCGGTTATATCACCAAATTTGTTCACGCATAATTTTCCCAATGTAGATCTCATCATTTCAAATGTAGTTTTTATCCTACAAATGTGTCAAACTTCTATACAGTATGCCAAAGTGCAAAATAAAACCAGTTTTTAAGTGTAAGATAAAAGCCTGAGGCTAGCAGTATTGGACAGTTGGGCAGACACAAATGTCTATTTTTGTACATGTGAGACTTTTTGGCCTGGGTGTGTACCAAGGTTGATATTTTTTTAAGCTACCAGTCTAATTAGTTTGTTAGCTCCCCTTCTCATAAAGGCTGGATGCAGAAGGTTGGAAAGAGGTCACTGTGTGCCAGCATCAGAGGCAGCTGTCAAGCAAAACAAGACTCCCTGGCGATTGTTAGAACTAGCTAAATAAAATTTTTAAATTGGAGGAAATCAGCACCAGTCATTCAAATTAATAAGGTAATATCACACCTTTTAACACCAACACATTTATAACTTAGTCTAGTTACAGTCTACCTTTATTTAAAATAATGATGAATTCCAGAAACAGAGAAGTTGCTTTTTAACAAAGAGTTTGCTTCTAAGCTAATCATTCTGCCAAATAAGTAAATATTTAAAGATTATTACTATTTTAGGCTAACATTTCAAAGGTTAACTCCACTTGATTATGTGAATGCCCTGTGATCTTACCTCAACTGTTCCCTGATAATATGCTTCCTTCTCTCTATCTCCATGGACTGCGTATTTCTTTTCCCTTCCCCTCCTCATCCCTTTTGGCTACCATATGGAGTCTTCCCTTCTTTTCACTCCTAAACTCACAGGATTTCTCTCTACTTTCGCATCATTCACTTTCCCATTGATTCCCAGCAAGATGGTTTGTAACCCATCTACTCCTTTGATGAACCAGCAGTGTTGAAAGCCACAAAAAATTTTAAGGGTTAAATTCAATGGACATCGACTCTCAGACCTCATGCCTACTCAGTGCTTTGTTAGGCCCAAAGACTGTTTTCTCTTGTCTTTCTTTTCTTTTTCTTCTTCTACTTTTCCTTTTATTTTATTTTATTGTTTATTTATTTATTTATTTATTGAGACAGAGTCTCACTCTGTGGCCAGGCTGGAGTGCAGTGGCATGATCTTGGCTCACTGCAAACTCCGTCTCCCAGGTTCAAGCAATCCTTCTGCCTCAGCCCCACTACTAGCTGAGATTACAGGCATGTGCCACTATGCCTAGCTAATTTTTTTATTTTTAGTAGAGACAGGGTTTCACCATGTTAGCCAGGCTGTTCTTGAACTCCTGACCTCAGGTGATCACCCGCCTCAGCCTCCCAAAGTGCTGGGATTACAGACATGAGCCACCGCAACCAGCCTTCTTCTTTTTATTTTTATTTTTGTTCAGCATGTTTTAGCAAAAGTTGTATTTCTTCATTTCAGGAACTCACCTGTATCTTCAAACATTACTGCCTGACCATGAGGACACGTGCACATTTATAATGATGCATAGACTATTGTGAATCTTCCTTGACCTCTCTTCCTCTAGTTCCCACTCTTCTTCCCAAAGATAATTTATGGCCATCTAGCTCTTTTCATATCTATAAATTTATCATCAAACTTATCATTCACTCTAATAACATCAAATATTCTGTCCAAGCGATTATCCTAATTTTGACATTTTCAGTCTTTACTGCTGAAATCCCAGTTGTAGATTGCCAACTAATTTCCAGAAATTTCTATTCTTAAACTCATTCTTTTTAAATATATATACATTAAGTTGTAGGGTAACTGTGCACAAGATTTGTTACATATGTATACATGTGTCATGCTGGTTTGCTGCACCCATTAACTTGTCATTTACATTAGGTATTTGTCCTAATGTTATCCCTCCTCCATCTGCAACCCATGCCAGGCCCGGGTGTGTGATGTTCCCTGCCTTGTGTCCAAGTGTTCTCATTGTTCAATTCTCACCTATGAGTGAGAACATGTGGTGGTTGGTTTTTTTGCCCTTGCCACAGTTTGCTCAGAATGATGGTTTCCAGCTTCGTCCATGTCCCTACAAAGGACAGGAACTCATCCTTTTTTCTGGCTGCATAGTATTCCACGGTGTATATGTGCCACATTTTCTTAATCCAGTCTATCATTGATGGACATTTGAGCTGGTTCCACGTCTTTGCTATTGTGAATAGTGCCACAATATATACGTGTGCATGTGTCTTTACAGCAGCATGATTTATAATCCTTTGGGTATATACCCAGGAATGGGATCACTGGATCAAATGGTATTTCTAGTTCTAGATCCTTGAGGAATAGCCACACTGTCTTCCACAATGGTTGAACTAGTTTACAGTCCCACCAACAGTGTAAAAGTGTTCCTATTTCTCCACATCCTCTCCAGCACCTGTTGTTTCCTGACTTTTTAATGATCACCCTTCTAACTGGTGTGAGATGGTATCTCACTGTGGTTTTGATTTGCATTTCTCTGATGACTATTTGATGGTCAACAAATGATGAGCATTTTTTCATGTGTCTGTTGGCTGCATAAATGTCTTCTTTTGAGAAGTGTCTGTTCATATCCTTTGCTCACTTTTGAATGGGATTGTTTGATTTTTTCTTGTACATTTGTTTAAGTTATTTGTAGATTCTGGATATAAGCCCTTTGACAGATGGATTGATTGCAAAAATTTTCTCCCATTCTGTAGGTTGCCTGTTCACTCTGATGGTAGTTTCTTTTGCCGTACAGAAGTTCTTGAGTTTAATTAGATCCCATTTGTCAATTTTGGCTTTTGTTGCCATTACTTTTGGTGTTTTAGTCATGAAGCACTTGCCCATGCCTATGTCCTGAATGGTATTTACTAGGTTTTCTTCTAGGGTTTTTATGGTTTTAGGTCTAACATTTAAGTCTTTAATCCATCTTGAATTAATTTTTGTGTAAGGTGTAAGGAAGGGATCCAGTTTCAGCTTTCTACGTATGGCTAGTTTTCCCAGCACTATTTATTAAAAAGGGAATCCTTTCCCCCTTTCTTGTTTTTGTTAGGTTTGTCAAAGATCAGATGGTTGTAGATGTGTGGTGTTATTTCTGAGGTCTCTGTTCTGTTCCACTGGTCTATCTCTCTGTTTTGGTACCAGTACCATGCTGTTTGTTTACTGCAGCCTTGTAGTATAGTTTGAAGTCAGGTAGTGTGATGCCTCCAGCTTTGTTCTTTTGGCTTAGGATCGTCTTGGCAATGCGGGCTCTTTTTTGGTTCCATATGAACTTTAAACTGGTTTTTTCCAGGTTTGTGAAGAAAGTCATTAGTAGCTTGATGGGGATGGCATTGAATCTATAAATCTATAAATTACCTTGGGCAGTATGGCCATTTTCACAATATTGATTCTTCCTATCCATGAGCATGGAGTGTTCTTCCATTTGTTTGTGTCCTCTTTTATTTCATTGAGCATGTAGTTCTCCTTGAAGAGGTCCTTCACATCCCTTGTGAGTTGTATTCCTAGGTATTTTGTTCTCTTTGTAGCAATTGTGAATGGGAGTTCACTCATGATTTGGCTCTCTGTTTGTCGATTATTGGTGTATAGGAATGCTTGTGATTTTTGCACATTGATTTTGTATCCTGCGACTTTGCTGAAGTTGCTTATCAGCTTAAGGAGATTTGGGGCTGAGATGATGGGGTTTTCTAGATATACAATCATGTCATCTGCAAACAGGGACAATTTGACTTCCTCTTTTCCTAATTGAATACCTTCTATTTCTTTCTCTTGCCTGATTGCCCTGGCCAGAACTTCCAACACTATGTTGAAGAGCAGTGGTGAGAGAGGGCATCCCTGTCTTGTGCCAGTTTTCAAAGGGAGTGCTTCCGGTTTTTGCTCATTCAGTATGATATTGGCTGTGGGTTTGTCATAAATAGCTCTTATTATTTTGAAATACATTCCATCAATACGTAGTTTACTGAGAGTTTTTAGCATGAAATGCTGTTGAATTTTGTCAATGGCCTTTTCTGCCTCTATTGAGATAATCATGTTGTTTTTGTCTTTGGTTCTGTTTATATGATGGATTGCATTTATTGATTTGCATATGTTGAACCAGCCTTGCATCCCAGGGATGAAGCCAACTTGATCTTGGTGGATAAGCTTTTTGATGTGCTGCTGGATTCAGTTTGCCGGTATTTTACTTAGCATTTTCTCATCAATGTTCATCAGGAGTATTGGTCTAAAATTCCCTTTTTTGGTTGTGTCTCTGCCAGGCTTTGTTATCAGGATGATGCTGGCCTCATACAATGAGTTAGGGAGGATTCCCTCTTTTTCTATTGATTGGAATAATTTCAGAAGGAATGGTACCAGCTCCCTTTGTACCTCTGGTAGAATTTGGCTGTGAATCCATCTGGTCCTGGACTTTTTTTGGTTGGTAGGCTATTAATTATTGCCTCAATTTCAGAGCCTGTTATTGGTCTATTCAGGGATTCAACTTCTTCCCGGTTTAGTCTTGGGAGGGTGTATGTGTTCAGGAATTTATCCATTTCTTCCAGATAAATGTACTGTCTCCTTTGTCGTTTGCCTTCCAAAGAAAGCTCCCAAGTCTTTCAGAAATACATCCCTGGGTCATTAAACTGAAAAAAGATTTAGTTTCTCAAAAAACCAAAGTTAGCCAGGCATAGTGGCTCATGCCTGTAATCCCAGCTACTTGGGAAGCCAACGCAGGAGAATCGCCTGAACCCGGGAAATGGAGATTGTGGTGAGGCAAGATCATGCCTTACACTCCAGCCTGGGTAACAAGAGAAAAACTCTGTAAACACACAACACACACACACACACACACACACACCCCTCAGAAGACAGAGGAAATGCATTTACAAATTTTCTAGCTGAATGTGCTAAGAAAAGAGACAAAAGGAAAGAAAATCTCTTCCTTTATTTTTAAAGGTTTATTTTAAATAAACCTCTCATTTATTTGCTTGTTTGTTTGAGACAGGGTCTAGCTTTGTCATCCAGTCTGGAGTGTGGTGGCCAAATCAGAGCTCACTGCAGCCTCCAACTTTCTGGCTCAAGCGATCCTGCGACCTCAGCGCCCCGAGCAGCTGGGTCCACAGGTGTGCACCACCACACCTGGCTGATTTTTTTTTTATTTTTAGTAGAGATGAGGTCTCACCACGCTGCCCAAGCTGATCTGAAACACTTGGGCTCAAGCTGTCCTCCTGCCTCAGCCTCTCAAAGTGCTGGGATCACAGGCGTGAGCCACCACTCCGGGCCCTGACTTTATTTCCATGAAATATAAAATTGTCCTTCACCTCCTTTGTGTAATAGGCAGTTTTGCATGTCACCGTTCAGTTTCCATTATCCACTCAAACAACCCAGGACCTTACTTAAAAAGCCGTTCTAGTTGTCAGTCCCCGCTGCAACCAGCGCCCCACTCCACCCCTTTACCGAGGTCCCTGCCCCCTCCCCCGCCCTGCCCCAGACGGAGGGGAGCTTGCACTGCCTGCAGGATGAGTGACTCTACCTGCTCAGAAAAGGCGCTTTGTATTAAAACCATTTTCAACTTAAGAGGAAAAACGATTCAGCGTTCACTACAGGTTGCCCAATACAATATGTTGTTTTACCTTCGATTGTTTGAAATAATAACTTAAAACGGAGGAAGCATCCCTGTGATATTAGGGGTAATATCACAGCACATCAGAAACAATCCACCAATCAGTACCCGGAGGATCCAGTCCTGCAGGGCAAGAGGATGACAGCAGGCGACATCTGGGGCCCAACTGAGGAGAAAGCCAGGACCCGCCCCCTCCAGGCCCTGCCCTTCAGAACACCTCTTCCAGGCCTCGCCCCCAAGATGATGATCACCCTGTGGCCCCGCCCCTTCCCTCTGTCCGCCGGGCCCCCAAGCAGCCTCCTCATTCTTGCCGCGCCCAGATCCTGTTCAAGGTCCCGCGCCTTCTAGCCAGGCCCCTGCCCCACAGCGGCCTCCACCCCCTCGTAGCCAGGCCTGGCTGTGATCTATGAGCCTTGGCCTCCCAAAGTGCTGGGACCACAGGAGTGAGCCACCCCACCCAGCCCAATCTTCTTAGCATAAACACTTTAATGTCAATTAATGCTTGAACTCAATGTTAAGTCAACTCAATCTCAAGTCAATGCTAAATTGGCTCTAATGTCAATTAAAGCTTTATGATTTTCTATAGTCATTGTATTTGGAACAATTATCTCAAAAATGAATTTTCTGATGTTCTGCAAGGATTGACCTCGGACTGAAGAACTTGCCACACTTATGACATTTTTAAGATTCCTGTCCAGTATAGATTCTCTGATGTTTAATCCCGTGTGAAAGTGAAGTCAAGACTTTGCCTCAATCATCACACTTGAGGTTTCTCTCCTGTATGAATTCTCCTATGTTTTGCATAAGATGAAGCTTGACTGAAGACCTTGCCACAACCATCACATTTGTAAGGTTTCTCTCCAGTATGAGTTCACCAATCAACTGCAAGGTATGATCAATATCTGAAAAATTTGCCACATTTACTACACTTGTAAGATCTCTCTTCATTATGGATTCTCTAATGATTTGCAAAGGTTGTAGCGTTACTGAAGACTATGTAAGAATCATTACATTTGTAAAGTTTTCCTATACCATGGATTGCTTGATGATGAATAAGTGTTGACTGCCCACTAAAGGCTTTGCCATACTATTACACTTGTAAGGTTTCCCTCCAGTATGAACTCTCTGATGTTGTGCAAGGTTTGATTGTTGATTAGACACCTTGCCACATTCAGCTGGGTGTAGTGGCTCACGCCTGTAATCCCAGCACCTTGGGAGGCCAAGGCAGGTGGATCATGAGGTCAGGAGATGGAGACAATCCTGGACAACATGGTGAAATCCCATCTCTACTAAAAATACAAAAAATTAGCCAGGCGTGTTGGTGGGCACCTGTAGTCCCAGCTACTCAGGAGGCTGAGGCAGGAAAATGGTGGGAACCCGGGAGGTGGAGCTTGCAGTGAGCTAAGATCGCGTCACTGCACTCCAGGCTGGGCAACAGAGTGAGACTCCGTCTCAAAAAAAAAAAAAAGAAACCTTGCCACAGCCATTATACTTGTAAGATTTGTCTCCAGTATGAATTGCTTTATGAATTACAAGGGCTGAATTTCAAGTGAAGGTCTTGCCACACTCATTACACTTGTACGATTTCTCTCCAGTATGACATCTATAATGGCATACAAGATTTGCTTTTTGACTAAAAACCTTGCCACATTATATGTATAAGGTTTCTTTCCATTATGAATTGCCTTACGCATTACAAGGGCTGAATTTTGAGCAAAGGTCTTGCCACACTTATTACACTTGTAAGGTTTCTCTCCAGTATGAACTCTCTGATGTTGTGCAAGGCATCAATCATGCCAGAAAACCTTGTCACAAACCTTACATTTGTACCGTTTCTCTCCAATATGAACTCTTAAGGCGTGAAAGGCATGAATTATCCCAGAAAGCGTTGTGACAAACCTTACATCTGTATGGTTTTTCTCCAGTATGAATTCTCCTATGTGTTTCAAGTTGTGATCTGCAACTGTAAACTTTGTTACATTCTTCTCATTTGTAAGGTTTCTGTCCAGTATGAAGTCTATGATGGCATTGAAGGGATGACTTCTGATTGAAGGTCTTGCCACACTCATTACACTTGTAAGGTTTCTCACCAGTATGAACTCTATGGTGGCATACAAGGTATTACTTCTGATGAAAGACTTTGCCACATACATCACATTTACATTGTTTCTCTCCTGAATGGGTTATGTGATGTCTCCCTAAGTGTGAGCTATAATTAAAGGCTTTCCCATACTCATTACATTGGAAAGATTTTTCTCTCATGTGTACTTCCTGTATTTGTGTGAATAATGAAGAATGGAGGAAATTCTTCCCATACTTATTAGAAAGATGGGTTTTGAGCCTACAAGAAATTATTTGGGATGTTGAAGCTGAGGAAGCATCATTGATAGACTGGTCCACTTGATTACCAATTTTCCGTTCAGTCTGAAATATGTGCAGTTCAGGCAGATGCAAATGAAAGCTTAATCCAAGCTGATCTTTAATAGGCTTGTTTCCAGCATGCCATTGATCATGTCAGTCTGTACTACCAGTTAACTCTTTGGTTTCTGTCATGGGTGCTTCATGGCCATTTCTTTCCATTTCTTGCCACTGAAACCCAAAGTCATGAATATCTTTCTTGGTTTCTGGGAAGCAAAAATCTCCAATGTGATGATTTTCATGTCTTTCCAACGTCCCTGTGTGGAACACTTCTGTATTGCCTTGCCCTGTTGATGAGAACTCCATCATGGATTTTAAAGAGCTATCCACAGACTCTAGGTTCCTGTAGTTCTCCAACATCACGTGCCTGTATAAAGGCCTCTGCACAGGGTTCAGGCATTTCCACTCCTCCACTGAGAATTCTTTTTTTTTTTTTTTTGAGATGGAGTCTTGCTGTGTCGCCCAGGCTGGAGTGCAGTGGCGCGATCTCGGCTCACTGCAAGCTCTGCCTCCCGAGTTGAAGCCATTCTCCTGTCTTAGCCTCCCAAGCAGCTGGGACTACAGGTGCCTGCCACCAGGCCTGGCTAATTTTTTGTATTTTTAGTAGAGATGGAGTTTCACCGTGGTCTCGATCTCCTGACCTCATGATCCGCCCGCCTCGACCCCCCAACTCCACTGAGAATTCTATAGCCACATCCCTGAAACTCAAGTGTCCCTGAGGAAGAGCTGCTATCCCTGGCTCCTTTTCTTTGCTCTTCTTGGTGGCTTCTTTACATAACATGAGTCTTTGGAAATCAATCCCGGACGTCTCAATTTTCTCTGAGTTGACAAAGAGGGGCCGGAATTTCCAGGTCTGTGGGGACCCCACGTCCCCGATATAGCAGCACCAGAGAACTTGAGACCCTTTCTTTTATGAGTCCTTTATTGCTTACTCAGTTATGCCTCATTAGTTACTAAACCTGATGAATAAGAAAGCCAATATTTAAGGCACTGGAGGACATATCACTGGCTAGTGACAAGGTTGTTAAATAACATCAAGGTTCTCGATGTTCACACTTAGCATTCTTTTCCCTGGCTAGATGAGGTGGCTCACGCCTGTAATTCCAACCCTTTGGGAGGCGAAGGTAGAGGGATCAATTGAGTTCAGGAGTTTGAGACCAGCCTGGGCAACATAGCAAGACACCATCTCTACAAAAAATTTAAAATTAGCCAGACATGGTAGTGCACATCTGTAGTTCCAGCTACTTGGGAGGCTGAGATGGGAGGATCACTTGAACCCTGATATTCAGTGCTACAGTGAGTTATGATCACACCACTGCACTCCAGCCTGGGCTACAGATACTCTGTCTAAATAAATAAGAAAAATAAAACAGCATTCTTTCAATTGAGTTAGCTTGCAATCCTGGCAACAGAATTTACTGCATTTTATCGTGGGGCTCTGTGGTGTAATGGTGAGCACTCTGGACTCTGAATCCAGAGAATTTACTGCATTCATGCACTATCTTCTAATCCAAAAAATTTAGTAAGCAATATTTTCCTCAATATTAACATAATTTTAGGATGCTGAAAGAGTTCATTCAACTGACCAAAACATTAAGCATTAAATTAAAAAGCAAATTTACAAAGAAAAGATAGATTTTATTTTTAAAAATTATTCCTAAAAATGTTCAATTTGGATCTAAGGAAACTTTGAGAATGTAGTGGTGATAAGGATTCTGATTCTGGCTAACATTCCTTGATGATGGATTTCATCTCATCTTCACAGCATCCCCATGAGGTACGTATGTATTATTAGTCCTGTTTATTGATAGATAAATGGAGGTTTATGAACATTAAGTAACTTGGACAAGGTCATGTAGTTAGAGCCAGAGCTATAACCTAGGTCACCTGGCCTGATTCCAAACCTTGTGTTCTCAATTGAGAGGAAACGTGTGGGCCAAAGTATTCCAGATTTCTCAGAAACTCTGCAGTTCACAGCATAGTTTCTTACTTTTTTTTTAATGCCGGCACATCTTTTCAACAGACTCTAATCCTAAATTGCAGTGCTGATGTTTTCCAGGAATTAGACAAATCATGAACAAAGTGAGTATTTCTCTGCAGAGCATTCTGCAAATCACAGGTAAGAGCAGACCTCTCCATGGCAAAGCTTCTCTTTGCCCAAGTAGTTGTAGAGACTGTCTTGTTTGTTATTCCTAGTAGAGAGACCACTTTCCTGCTGAGAGTGATTCGTTCAGAAAATACGTTTGAGAAGGGGTCATGCATGTGAGGAGAGCAGCTGTGAACACTCATACAGCTCTTTGTTCTCTAATATTTTCTATATTCAGTTCATAATCCACTTGAGCAGTGGTGCCAGCTGGCAGGTCCAGCAGCTCATTTTTCTTCTCATTTTCAGCAGATCATCTAGTTTCTTCCCTATGGGTTCCTACCCCCATTTCATAGCCACTCACCTATTGATAAACAGGCTCTGCCTAAAGCACGTCTCATCTTCCAGTCCATCAACGCAGGATATGAAATTTTCCCAAACTCCAAATTACTATTGTAGTCCTTAATACAACATATATATTTAAATGGGGACTTTGAACACACACAGATGATGAAGGGCTGAAGTAATGAATCCTTGTGCCTGGGTTCTAGTCCATCTGATAGTGGTTTACCCTCTTTGGCCTCTGTTCCCTCATTTATTTTGCAGATTAATTCAGGTTACTAATTCTTATGGGTTTTAAAGGATGCTGAATTCCTAACTCCCAGTCCCGAGAACGTGACCTTATTTAGAAAGATGGTCAGGGCACGATGGCTCATGCCTATAATCTCAGCACTTTGGAAGGCCTAGGTGGGTGGATCACTTGAGGTCAGGAGTTCAAGACCAGCCTGACCAACATGGTAAAACCCCGTCTCTGCTAAAAATACAAAAATTAGCTGGGTATGGTGGCATGCACCTGTAATCCCTGCTACTCGGGAGGCTGAGGCAGGAGAATCGTTTGAACCCTGGAACCTCTGCAGTGAGCCATAATGGCACCATTGTGCCCCAGCTTGGGTGACAGAGCGAGACTCTGTCTCAAAAAATAAAAATAAAAAAAGAAAGAAAAATAGGGGCTTTACAGATGTTCAAGTTAAAATGAGATAGGTCATTAGGGTGGGCCCTAATCCATTATGGCTTATGTCTTGATTTTTAAAAGGTGGAGAAATTTGTATACAGACAGATACTAGTAAGGGAGAAGGCCGTCTACAAGCCAAGGAATTTGTATACAGACAGATACTAGTAATGTCTTCCCCTTACTAGTAGAGAGAAAGCCGTCTACAAGCCAAGGAATGCATAAGGCTGGGAGAATCTAAGAGAGGCATGGAATGAATTCTCCCTCACAGTCCTCAGAAGGTTCCAACCTGCCAAATGCCTCCATTTCAGACTTTCAGCCTCCAGAACTGTTGAGACAATACATTTCTGTTGTTTAAACCACCCAGTTTCTGGTATTTTGTGATGGCACATTAGCGAATTATTGCACTAGACAGCTGACTTTGAATTAAGCAAAAGGGAGGTTTTCCCAGGTGGGCACAATCTAATCACATGTGCCATTTAAACTCATTTAAAAGAGTAGCCAAAGAGAAAGTCAGAGCTGTTCCAACCATGAGAAGGAGTTGATGAGGCAGTACAGGGGCTCTGAAATGGAGGGGCCCCATGGCAAGTAACAGAGGGAAGCTTCTAGAAGGTAACAGTGATCCAACTGAAGACGAGAAAAGATTAAATCCATCTAACAACTGCAGGAAGCAATTCTGCCAACAACCTGAATGAGCCTGGAAGTGGATTCTTTCCCAGAGCCTCCAGATGTAGGAGGCCAGCCTGACATGGATTCCCCGAGCTGGAGACCCCGGATGAACCCATGCAGATTTCTAACCTATAGAACTATGACATAATAAACACGTGTAGTTTTAAGCCACTGTCTGGGGTAATTTGTTATGTAGCCATAGAAAATACACTCTAGCTAGCAAGTATTGAGTGCTTTCTTCACCAGTCACTATTCTAAGTGTTTTACATTCAAAGAAAAAAAAAACCCACAGCTAAGTATTGCCATAGAACTATTGTTGTCCCAAAGCAATAAAGATAAATTTACAGCTGGGAGGGGGGAAATTATGTGACATCTGAGGAACAGCAGCCTGCAACAGACAGACGATAAACAGAACATCCTACTAAAGAGAGAGCAGAAACAGTAGAACAGACAGAATGGGAATTAAAAATAAACACAATAAATGTCTTTATAAAAATAAAGAAGAATGTCAGGAACATGACGCATGAACAAACAATTATGAAGAATCACTTAGAAATATTTTTTAAATGTAATCGTTGAAATACAAACATAGTAAATGGCAAAACAAATCATGCCTGATGGTCCAGTAAAAGCCTGGGGCATCATTTTGCAACTCCCTGTGAGAGTAAATTTCCAAGTGCGTAGAAATTACTGTCAGAAGTTTTTGAAAGTCCAAAAAGAGACTAAAAAATATCTTTAGCAGAATATAATCTGAATGTTTAAACAAGATAATCTTTTAAGAATAGAGACTCTTGAAATAGGAATTAAGAAGTACTATATCTAATTTATTCTCCCTCCCCAAATATCCCACTGTATTACTGAGGCTAAATAAGCCTATTATACATGTGAGGAAAATTCAGAGCAAAAACTTTTAGCCAGGTCACAAACATGATTTAGCTGCACCTAGATTCCTATGTAGACTTACAATTACCTCTCCTCAGGAGCTCGTAAACTTACAATTACCTCTCCTCAGGAGCTCGTAAAGTTAAGAAGAGCAAATAGAATATCAACCAGGCTGAAAGGCTGACCCAGGTGGGGATATTCACAGGCGAATGTTAAGCTTTGGCCAATTTCCAGCCTCTGCTTTCCTCCCCTCCTCACCGCTTGTCCCAGGACTAACCCTGAGGGTCAACAGGAGGGATACAGCATCCCTACAGATGGCCTAGCTCCTCCTTGTCCAATTTTCCCCTAGTTGAAGGAGAGTCCAGCCAGGCTCCAGAACAGAGTGCCCTTAGTGCCCTGTCTAGTGCCACAGTGAACTGGACACAGAGGATGGAGAGCAGACATACAACCAAGGTCAAAAGCCAGTAGCTTGTTACAAAGTAAGCCAACTCTGGCGAAGGGGGCTAAGGTACTGTGAACCCAAAATATCTGAGACAGGTCTCAGTAAATTTAGAAAGTTTATTTTACCAAGGTTAAGGACACACCCATGCCACAGCCTCAGGAGGTCCTGATGACATGTGCCCAAGGTGGTTGGGATACAGCTTGCTTTTATACATTTTAGGGAGATGTGAGACATCAATCAATATGCGTAAAGTGTACATTGGTTCAGTCAGGTAAGGTGGGACAATTCTAAGTGGATAATGGTGGGGGCCTTCCAGGTCATAGGTAGATAAGAGACAAAAGGCTGTATTCTTTTGAATCCTTGATCAGCCTTTCACTGAATACACAATACAGGGTGTATTCACTGAATACACAATACAGGGTGTATTCACTGAATACACTGGCTCAGTGAATCTGCATTTTTACATAAATAGGGCAGAAGAAGCAGTCAGATATGCATTTGCCTCAGGTGAGCAGAGGGATGACAATTTGTACCTGTGAAGATAATTTGTGAAATTCAACAGAACTGTTTTAGGGTAAAGATCTTGAGGTCTACAGTGAATTTCCTTGTAGGCAAATTGTGAGGGAGGTAACTCATATTTTTAGCTATCTTATTTAGGAATTAAAATGGGAGACAAGTTTGCCTGATGTAGTTCCCAGTTTGACTTTTCCCTTGGCTTAGTGATTTTGGGTCCCAAGATTTATTTTCCCTTCACAGTACAAAGTCCAAATGCAGGAGATCAATGAATTAGGAAAGCCACAATTAAAGTAACTGGTGAACCAAGTACAAGGTGGACTGGAGAAGTTCCACTGACAAAGGGCACCTATCTGGGACAGCCTTTTCTGTAGACTAATGGGGCGTTTAGAGCATGAATGAGTGACTTGGAGTTTTGCCCCCGAACTCCAGCTCAGTGGTCCGAACCCTACTACCACTGACAAACTTTTCTGATATTGACTCTCAACCTGACTAGAAATGAAGGGTATTTCTCATTCTTAGATTTTTCCATCAGGATACTCTACAGATTTCATTTAGAAGTCTAATGTCATTTGCCACACTCTTTGCACATCAAGCTCTGTCTGTTGCCACCTGAGTGGTTGGGACTTACCTGGCTCAGGCTATGACTAGACTGCTTCATCCTGTTGTAGTTGAGTGATACATGCAAAGAGTCAGAAATGTGACAAAACTTCCAAGAACAGGAGAGGGCATATCACATTTTATAAATCGCGAAGTCTGTGAGTAAAAGTCTTTGTGCATCATGTTCTGAATATAGACATTCTTGGAATCTCAAAGGTGGTCATTTAGATCAAATCAAAGTAGAGTTAACCTTCAAACAACATGGGTTTGAACTGTGCATGTTCACTTATATGTGGTGCCTCTGCCACCCATAAGGCAGCAAGAGCAACCTCTCCTCCTCCTCCTCCTCAGCCTACTCAACACAAACACGATGAGGATGAAGACCTTTGTGATGATCCACTTCCACTTACTGAATAGAAAGTGTATTTTCTCTTCCTTATGATTTTCTTCATAATATTTTCTTTTCTCTTACTTTATTATAAGAATACAGTATTTAATACATATACCATATAAAATATGTATTAATTGGCTATGTATGTTATCAATAAGGTTTCCAGTCAACAGCAGGCTACTAATAGTTAGGTTTTTGGGAAGTCAAAACTTATACTCAGATTTTTGACTGCACGGGGGTTGGCATCCCTAATCCCCACGTTGTTCAAGGGTCGATTGTACTATTTTTTGCCTAAAGTAGTTATGTCAAAACTACCGGCAAAAATTTTATCAGAGTTGGTGGTCTTGGATCCATGATATAAGAAGACATTCATGAAGGATCTGAGTGAATCCAGGTATGAAAGCTCTATAATAGATTATTAAGAGAAATTAGGGAATATTCTTAGTATTACAAGAGGTTGATGTCCTAAAGGACAACTGCATATGGACTTTTCCTTTTTGTGTATGTAACTAACTCCCTCAGTCAGTGCATGTGGACTTTTGTTGACTTTTTGGAAGGAAGGATATATCTCAGCACCCATTTTCCCTTCCTAAGGGCAACTTTATTTCATGTAGGGGAATTATTTCTCCCAGGGATAGGCAGTCTTGGTGGCACTAAATGTGATCAGGACCTTTGTTGCCTTTCCCCAGCAAAGGAGTGTGTGATTTCATTTGGGACAATAGGAATTTCTCTCCTGGTACTTTGAATTGCCAGCAGGCTGAATTAAGACAAGGAAGACAACTTTTGAGCTTTTCATTCTAAAGAGAAGCCCAGAGTGGATCCTGCTGGCTAGATATCTGGAAGCTGTTCTAAGACTTGTCTTGGTTCTTCAGTTGTCTAACCTCCCATCCATCTGAGAGTTACTACAAAACTCCCTCTGCTTCTTGTTAACTGCAACAAAAAGAATCTCAATTGATATGCCCTCTGCAAAGTAGTATACAGTTAAGGCATGGCTGATGTCTGCTCTTGCACTGACTGGGTTAGTGATTCTGAGAAACTTTATTAGCCTCACTGAGCCCTAGCATCTTCACCTGTAGAATGAGAAACAAAGCCCTCCTTCCAGGTTGTCAATGGAATTAAGTGAGTATTTATGTGAAAGCCTCCTAGCTTACCCAGAAAGAAAATCTGTGAATTTCCCCGTCAAAGTGGTTCATTAACAATGAAAAATTAGGCAGGGCACAGTGGCTCATGTCTATAATCCCAGCACTTTGGGAGGCCAAAGCGGATGGATCACGATGTCAGGAGTTCGAGACCAGCTTGGCCAACATGGTGAAACCTCATCTCTACTAAAAATACAAAAATTAGCTGGGCATGGTAGCACATGCCTGTAATCCCAGCCACTCGGGAGGCTGAGATAGGAGAATCGCTTGAACCAGGGAGTCAGAGGTTGCAGTGAGCCGAGATCGCACCACTGCACTCCAGCCTGGCGGCAGAGGGAGACTCAGTCTCAAAAACAAAACAGAACAAACAATGAAAACTTGGTAATTTGGCTAAAGATGCCAAGATAGAATGTCAGGCAATCATTTAAAATCAGAGATTTTGTAAAGAAAGTTATACTTAATAGTCAAAATACATTTCCCACTTATTACTGTGCTTGGCAGAAGTCAGAATTAGATTTTCATGGGTATATTAATCCTGACAATATTTATTCTTTGTTGGCAATAAAGGTAACAAAGTTTCCTATATGAATAT
The DNA here is from genome assembly GCF_028878055.3 of Symphalangus syndactylus. Taxonomy (NCBI): domain Eukaryota; kingdom Metazoa; phylum Chordata; class Mammalia; order Primates; family Hylobatidae; genus Symphalangus; species Symphalangus syndactylus. Next base: position 63,664,965 of record NC_072426.2, read on the forward strand.
TTAAGAAAAGGGCCGGGCATGTTGGCTTTGAGAGATGAGGTGGGAGGATTGCTTGAGGTCAGGAGTTTGAAACCAGCCTGGGGAACAGAGTGAGACTCTGTCTCTATAAAAAATTTTAAAAATTAGCCAAACATGGTGGTGCATACTTGTAGTCCCAGCTCCTTGGGAGGCTGAGGCAGGAGGATTGCATGAGCCCTGGAGTTCCAGGCTGCAGTGAGCTATAATCACACCACTGAACTCCATTCTGGGTGACAGAGTGAGACCCTGTTCAAAGAAGAAAGGAAGGAAAGAAAGAAGGAAGGAAGGGAGGGAGGGACAAAGGGAGGGATGGAAGGGAAGGGAGGGAAGGGAATGAAAGGGAAGGGGAGGGGAAGGGAGGGGAGGGGAGGGAAGGGAAGGAAAGGAAGGAAGGAAGGAAGGAAGGAAGGAAGGAAGGAAGGAAGGAAAGAAGGGAGGAAGGGAGGTAAGAGAAGGGGAGAGGAGGGGAGGGGAGGGAAGGGAAGGGAAGGGAAGAAAGGGAAGGGAAGGGAAGAAAGGGAAGGGAAGGGAAGAAAGGAAAGAAGGAAGGAAGGAAGGAAGGAAGGAAGGAAGGAAGGAAGGAAGGAAGGAAGGAAGGGAGGGAGGGAGGGAGGGAAGGGAAGGGAAGGGAAGGGAAGGGAAAGGAAGGGAAAGAAGGAAGGAAGAAAGGAAGGAAGGAAAGAAGGACATCTCTGTTTACAATGCTACTTTACATAAATGTTACTTTTCCATCTGAAGTAAGGAATAGACAATACCGGTTTACCAAAAAAATAATTTTTTTGAGCACTCATATCACAGAGAACTGGCCTTTTCCTGGAAGAATTAGAATCGTACCTGGAAGGTTGCACCGTCTCTGGCTTACCAATGCTTTGTTTGGGTTAATATGCTGCAGGAGCTTCAAATCATACATGAATTCTTGCTATTGACCAGGAAAGTAAGAAAGCAAGTTGGCTTCTTTTGATCACTCTCCTAAAAGTGAGAATTTTAAAATTATGCATTGGTGTAACAGTAAATTTTTAAAAACAAAGAACAGTAAAGAGTATCCTATAAAGGGACCCAGCTCTGTGCTAGATAACATAGAGCAGTGGGTCATGGAGCCTTGTTGTGCCCTGCCCCACCTCTGTTCACACTCCATCAAGCAGGAGGAGCAGAGCATGATACAAAACTGGCCTTCTTTACCTGTGATCCACCTGGACTGAGTGAGCACATTTATTTATGAAAATGTGTGCAGGCCAGGTGTGGTGGCTCACACATGTAATCCCAGCACTTTGGGAGGCTGAGGTGGGCAGATCATGAGGTCAAGAGATCAAGACCATCCTGGCCAACATGGTGAAACCCCGTCTCCACTAAAAATACAAAAAAATTAGCTGGGCATGGTGGCACACGCCTGTAGTCTCAGCTACTTGGGAGGCTGAAGCAGGAGAATTGCTCGAAGCCAGGAGGCAAAGGTTGCAGTGAGCCGAGATCATGCCACTGCACTCCAGCCTGGTGACAGAGTGAGACTCCATCAAAAAAGAAAGAAAGAGGGAAAGAAAGAAATGAAAGGAAGGAAGGAAGGAAGGAAGGAAGGAAGGAAGGAAGGAAGGAAGGAAGGAAGGAAAGGAAATGTGTGCAAACTGAACAGTCCATAGATCCTGGCCAAAGGAGAAAAATAGAAGAGCCCAACCACTGCTTTAAGGCAACATTTTTCAAAGTGTCATGTGAGATTTATTCTGCAACCAAATCATCTTGAAATTGTATTTTTTAAAAAAGTGTATATGTGGGATTCACCTTGCTTCAACGAATCAGAATCCCTGCTACTAAGACCTTAAGAGACTCTTCTGCTGAACTCAAGTTTAAGAAACACTGACCTGGGGACCTCAGAAATCTAATTCCTTGCCTTCCCCAATCTACCTTCTAGTCAAGAGAAAACTAGAAGAAACAATGCATTTAGTAAATAATTATAGATTCAGTGTTATGAGAGCTAAAATGCGAGAGAGAATTCTGGATGGAAAGGGATGCACAAGAGACTCTTATTAATTGCAAAAATATATGCTTTCCTCCAATAATACATGTCTCACTTAGTGGTCATCACCTGGCCACTGGAAGCCAGCACAGAACATTTCCCACCCATAAACAACATTGATCAGCACAGTGATTTTTGAAATTTGAACTATCTATGAGCATTTTAGACATAAAAAGATATGGAGTCCTTACTGAAAAGTCAGATCGGCAATAATTGGTTATCACTGAGTAGTAGACACCCTCTTTAGATGGGTATTTGCAGTTGATTTTACAATATCCCCAACATTGTCTCTTCTCCCCAATAGGATGAAAGTGTCTCTTGACATTTATCAATAAGCTTATGCTGGTTTTCTTGCTGTTCAATTAAGAAGAAAGTAAAAGAGCAACACTAGAAAGATGGTGGAGCCAGAGCAAAGAAAAACTCCTTTGGTTCTAGAAAATCTCCTGAAAAAGAGGAAGGCTTCTCAAGCCCTCAAAGCCACCCAAGCAAAGCAGGCAGTTTGGCGAAGAAGGAGCAGAGGAAAGGAAAAGAGCTCAGATTTAAACGACTGGAATCATTCCTACACGATTCCTGGTGGCAGAAACGTGACGAGATGTGTCTCAGACGACTAGGTAAAACCTCACATCTTGGAATTGCCAGATAAACATTCCTTGGCCTTTGTTGTACACATAGAAAGGATTGATAGCGTGAGCTTGCTGGTGCAGAGAACCATTGCAAGACTTCACCTAAAGAAAATTTTTAGTGGTGTCTTTGTAAAAGTCACCCCCTAGAACCTAAAAATGCTGTGTATAATGGAACCTTATGTGACCTGGGGATTTCCAAATCTTAAGTGTGTCTGGGAACTCTCTTTGAAACATGGACAAGCCAAGGTCAAGAATAAGTCCATCCCTCTGACACACAACACAGTGATTGAGGAGCACCTGGGGAAGCTTGGCTCATTTGCTTCGAAGACCTCATTCATGAAATTGCCCTCCCAGGGAAGCATTTCTAGGAGATCTCGTGGTTCTTGCACTCTTTCCACCTCTCAGTGGCCCATCATGCTACCCAAAATACAGTGGGCTTCCTCAAGGATATGGGCACACCTGGCTATCAGGGTGAACTCATCAATCAGCTCATCTGCCAGCTGAACTAGACCCAGATGCCAAACTGCAGTAAATTTTTATCAATGAAGTGGAAGCATGTGTTTTTGTGTTTTGGGGGGAAATTTTTATCGAGTATCTTCAGAGATTATTTCCTGCTTTATATTCAAAAACTGGAAAGGAAGGGTCAAAGAAAAGACAGTAGCTGGCCAGCTGTGGTGGCTCACATCTGTAACCCCAGCACTTTGGCAGGCCGAGGCAGGCAGATCACCTGAGGTTGGGAGTTCGAGACTAGCCTGACCAACATGGAGAAACTCTGTCTCTACTAAAAATACAAAAATTAGCCAGGCGTGGTGGAGCATGCCTGTAATCCTAGCTACTCAGGAGACTGAGGCAGGAGAATCGCTTGAACCCAGGAGGTGGAGGTTGCAGTGAGCCGAGATCATGCCACTGCACTCCAGCCCTGGCAACAAGAGTGAAACTCTGTCTCAAAAAAAAAAAAAAAAAGAAGAACAAGACAGTAGCTTATGTTCACAGCAAGCACCTCTCTTCACAGTCCAGTTCCAAGGAAAAATTCCAGCATTTTCTACATTGGCTGGCGCCTCGTCTGAAATCAGCACATTCCATGGAGGAAGGCATCCTGCTTTGTTGCATCTTCTAGCCCAGGGTTTAATGTTGGTAACTGAGTAACTCTAGCTTTTGTACAAGGCTCCCTAAGACTCCTGCAGCAGTCGACCAAGCCCAGGGACACAACTGAATCTGGGGATTCCTGGGGCCTTGTTTTGTAAAAGACTTGAAATACATGTAGGGAGAAAGGCACAAAAATAAATGTTCACTTGTCTCTGTAAAAGAAAAAAAAAAGAAGAAGAAGGAGAAGAAAGTAAAAGATTATCATTCTAGGGGTTGTCATTCATTACCCACAAGGCCCTGGCCCCTGGAAGCATTCGAGTTTGAAAACTCAAGCAATATTGAAGGAACCCCTAATCCCAGTCATCCTGACCCCACTGTTTGCAAAATCTAGACAGATAAGGTTACTTTGTCAGACACGTAGGCTTTCCATTTTGTATAATTTTGCTATAAGCAGCATTCTTTATCAAAACTCTTGGAGTGCAATTCAGAGGAGGCATTTGAATACATAAAATCATCTATTCAACAGAGGGGGAAAACACTACCTCTAAAAATGTCTTCCAGCATGTTGAAAAAGCACTCAATTTGGAGGCAACAAAGCCAAGCCAATACTGACTGCACAAACAATAGGGTACTTCTTTTCAGATCAAGTAAAACATGCATACATAGGAAACTTTCAAAATAGAATTTTTGCAATCTGCTAGTGAAATAATTTAAGAAGTATACATAACATTTTACATTTTATAAAATGACATTATACTACTCCTTTCTATGTTCACAGCAACCCTGAAGAGGTTATATTATTATCTCATTGTATAGATCAGGACTCTTCTATTTAGTAGTGAACTGATTTATGTAAGGTCAAATTGTACTAACCACTACTAACCAGCAAAGCTGGAGTCAGACATAGTTCTTTTGACATAAATGTATTATTCTCTCCATTACAAAACAACCACATTCCATTATTTGCCTTTCACTAAAATTTCAGAAATATATTCATAAAAATAAAGCCAGAAGGGATATAGCACTGCAAATCATACTAACCATCAGGAGACATCTCACATCCCAGGCACTCAGATCTTTATTTCCCCCAAACAAAATAGAGAAATAAAAAGATAACTACTTTAAACAATTCTTCTTCCTGTTCAGGTTTTAAAAACAATGTTTTTGTTTTTATGTTCTAGATGATTAGTCAAGATATTTACTAGAGGCAATGAAAGGTCATGGAAATACTTATGCTACAGACAAGTTCATTGAAAATTTCAACAAGGAAGTTGTATAGACACAGCCTATTAAAACTGAAAGAGATTCTAAAATTGTGTAACCTGATTCTCTTATTTCTAGATGAGGAGGCAGAGCCCAGAAAAATGGCATTACTTCTAAAGCTGACGTGTAAACCCCCAATCTCCAAAACCCTAAGAGTGTACATTTCTCATTAATTTCTGAGTTCATCCTTTTTGTTCATATTATAACTGTGATCTTTTCCCCCTTCGTATTTTCTGTTTGGAAAGTGATTTCTTTGTAATAATTGGCCTGTTAGAGTTTATTTCTTTTCTGGTGTTCATCTTTGTATAAGAGTTATTGTTAAGTAATATATGGTAACTTAGTGGCAGCGAAACCACCATTCAAACCAAAATCTAGGGCTTTGTCCATAACATGCTACAAATGAACATACACTCCTCTCCATCCAATCTTTCCATACCACTTTATACACAATCTCTCCTTATGCTGAATCTTATATTCAGTCTTGCTGCCCTCTGTATATGGGTCTATTGCATCTGTGTGTGCTCCTAAAAAGTTTGCATGTGTGTCTGGAAATAAACCATCAGATTAAGAATATTCACTCTTTAGTTTTTGTTTTTTGTTTTGTTTTGTTTTGCTCGTCTCTTTTCTTCTTCTCACACTCTAACAATGATATCTTCAGACAGTAATTAACTTTCTGCTTTTCTCTCTAGCAACTCTTTTTTTCACAGACTTGATTCTGTCAGGCTTCAAACTCCAGAAACTTCACCTCTCACTTGGATTCTAATGATGCTATAGTAGATTTCTAATCTCTACCCACCTCTAATGACATCATCTTAATTGCTTATGTGCTTGGACATTGTTCTTTGAATTCAGGATTTTTAATGCTAGTAGTTACATAAGCAGAATATGCATGTACAAAAAAAGAAATAAAGTTACTAAATATATACTCTAAAGAAATCAAGGTGGCCGGGCACAGTGGCTCACGGTTGTAATCCCAGCACTTTGGGAGGCTGAGGTGGGTGGATCACGAGGTCAGGAGTTTGAGACCAACCTGGCCAAGGTGGTGAAACCCCATCTCTACTAAAAATACAAAAATTAGCCTGGCGTGGTGGTGGGCACCTGTAATCCCAGCTACTCAGGAGGCTGAGGCAGGAGAATTGCTTGAACCCGTGAGGCGGAGGTTGCAGTGAGCCAAGATCGCACCACTGCACTCCAGCCTGGGCAACAAGAGCAAGACTCCATCTCAAAAAAAAAAAAAAATCAAGGTTTGGCTAGGAAAAAGTAAATAGCAGAGATAATATTTAAGTTGGAGGAAGAACCTCATGGAGAAGAGCCACCATTCCAGGCACAGATAACAGAAATCTGGACTTTTACATGACAATTATTTTTACCTTGTCTAAGCTACTGTTACTTGAGCTCTTTCTATTTCTTATCTCTGAACCTAATTATAGCTAAAATGTTGGTTTCTGTGGGCCATAAAATAATAATGGCTAACATGAACTGCTTATTTATTAGTTTCCAAGACAGGTGTGAAGAACCGAACATCTACTACCTCATTTAATCTTCATACAACTCTCTGAGTTGGTCGCCACTATCATTCTCATTTTAGATAAAGCTTTTTCTTTCAAAGCACCTGGTTCAGGGTCCTAGAGTCAGAAAGTGATTGAGCTAGGATTCCACTCTTAACCACATCTCCATTCTTCTTTCTCTCACAGGTACTTCATAACAACATATGGACTGCTATGTTATTAAATTATAAACCACTAATCTGTTAGATAAACTGACTTTCTAAAAAGACTTTCTAATTACTTTATTTCAGTTACTGAAGGATCCAGTGAAAAGAACAAAGATCTTTTCACTCAGGGCCCAGATCCAGCTGTAGCAGGGTTTTCTGTCCCTTACCTACTGAATTTTAAAAAATTCAGGCCTGAGGACTTTTTGTAACTGGTCCTTCAGATGTAAATAGCAGTGTTTACCCTCTTGTATCACATAAAGATGATGAGAGGATTTGTTTTATGGTTCAGAGAAGTATTGAAGCACAATTTTTCAATCCTTATGGTAATTTTTACCAGTGAGAAATTGCTTCTGTCTGTTTGCAATGTGACCTGACTACAGTGGTCTATAAATTAGGGCTGTTTATTATTAGGTGGCAAAAAGGAACTCATCCCAGCTGAATCAGGCCCTTGTAAGGAATTTCCAGGAAGCCCCATCCAACAACATTCCTCATACATTTTATTGATTGTCCACCTATAAATGCAAGGAAAGTTTAGAAATGCAGCTTGGTATATGGCTGTCATTAGCTTGGTATATGGCTGTCCCAAATACAATCTGTTGCTAAGGTAGAGAAGGAGGAGAGACTGGGAAGGCAACCAGCAGTCTCAGCCAAACGAATAACCACCATGGGTAGAGCACACAGACACTTCACTGTTGACTCTGCTTACCCCTACATCTAGACCTTCACGGGAGTGTGGATGGTTTCAACTAACATGCAACACAACATGTTTTTATCTTTTGAAGGTCAGCATATCAGGCAGAGAATAAGAGAGTGAAGACCCTGGAAGATGCTGGAATGTCTGCTTCCAGTTCAGGAGATGATGGACTCCTTTATTCATCCAGGTGGACTTCTTTTGAGTATTAATTGGGGTAACAGTTCTGTTATTAGAAAAGGGAACTTTTTCACCTTGGTTCTGATGCTGCACTGAAAACCTGACATTTTGATTCTTTTTAGATGGCCCTATTGAAAGCAACACAAGGAAAATACTTAGCATGTAAATCTCTTTCTTTTTCATCTGAAAATAACATCAGTTATTGCATCATCTGAAAAGAAGTAATCTCTTACAGTTAATCAATGTCATTGCCTTTGAATATTCAATTCCTGTCAACACAGAATTTGAAACTTCAATTAAGTTGTATTAGTTAATGATTATCAGGCCTACTAAATGACCTTCTGTAACCTGTCATCTGGGGAAATGGAAACAAAGGGATCTTTCCAGTAATTACAGTTATTGAAATGATTTAATATATGCTTAGAATTGAAAAAACTTAAATATGTCCGTATAGGACAATATGCAAATTTAGATGATTCAAATAATGCAGTTGCATCAATAATATGGGATTATCATTAACTTTTGTAAGCCTTAATGCCACTAGTTTAGGTAAATTTAAAATCCCTCTAAAAGTCAAGCCTTCCTTACATTTGGTCATCAATCAAACACTTCCCTCTGGGTTCTCCGTCTTGGAAACAGACATCAGCCTTCTCCCAGGTATCCAAGCCAGAAGCATGTTAACAGAATAACCAAGTTCTGTAAAATATTTAAAGAGGTTTACGCTGAGCCAATATGAGTGACCATGCCCCAGGGTACAGTCTCAAGCTATCTTGAAAGAGTATAACCAAGGCAGTCAGGTTACCGTTTTGCTTTATGCATTTTAGGAAGACAAGAATTATAAGTAAATTCATAAATCAATACATGAAAGGTATACATGGGTTCAGCCTAAAGAGGCAAGATATGTTGAAGTTGGGGGGTGGGAGGAGAGGTGAAGGGTTGGGTGAGGGGGCTTACAGGTCATAGGTGGATTCAAAGATTTTCTAATTGGCAGTTGGTTGAAAGAGTTAAGCTTTGTCTAAAGATTTGAAGTCTGTAGAAAGAAATGTTTGAGTTAAGATAAGGGGGGGTTGTGGAGACCAATGTTGTAATAAGATAATAATATAGATGAAGACTCCAGATAGCCGCCTTCAGAGAGAATAGATGGTAAATGTCTCTCTTCAGACCTTTAAGGTGTCAGACTCTCATTTAATCTCTCCTAGATCCAGGAAAGACCTAGAAAGGGAAGTTCTGGCTGCATTAATGAAGATTCTTTACACATGCAGGTTTCCTCCACAAGACATCGCTTTGCAGGACATTTCAAAATATATCAAAGAAATATAGTTAGGGGTAAAATATTTTCAGTTCCTTCAGGGTGTGCTATCTGTCATGTGATGCTATACCAGAGTCAGGTTGGAATTTGATATCTTATTGAAACAAAGAATCTGTTTTGTCAGTCTTATGATCATTATTTCAATGGTAATGCTGGTCAATTGTGCCCAAACCCCAAAAGGGAGAGGGTATGACTTCACTTTTCATCATGGACAGGAATGCAGTTTTGCAGGTTTTCCTGGGGTCCCCTTGACCAAGAGGGGGTCAGTTCAGTAGGTGGGGAGGCTTAGGATTTTATTTTTGGTTAACAAGCCTGAGAACCAACCTAGACTGTTCCCTTTTCCCTCATGCCCACCCCCATCTAGCTAGTTACTTTGTCCTGAGGATTTCACCTTCCCAGTACTAATTGCACCTGCTCTGTACTTTCCTCTTCCAGGCCACTGTTCTGGTTAAGTCCTTGTCATCTCTTATCTGACAAGGTTTCAGCAAGAGTCTCTGATGGGGTCCCTTTGCCCACAATTTCAACTCATTCAGTCCATTCAAATCCTGTAGAGTTCCAGAGATATTTCTAAATTACAAATCTGAACTTGTCACTACTCTCTTGTTGAAAATCCTTTATGGCTCTACAATTTCCAGGATAAAGGCCAGTCTCTTTGGCTTAGCACTTGAGGGTCTTTTTGTCCTTGCTTTTGCCTGTCACTCTAATCTTATCCCTGTCACACCCTTTACACATCTTTGCTCCAACCTCACTGAACAACTAATTACTCCCTATGTATGTCATGCTGTTTACTACCTCCATGACATTTCAGTTCTTTCCCTCTAAAATTCCCCTGGAATCCCTTGCATTCTCTTCCTTAATTCTTTAGCGTCTTCATCTTGTCCTTCCAAACTGCTCAAGTGCTACCCTTCAAAGAAGCCCTCTTTTCCTACCTTCTCATTTAGCTGCCCAGCCTCTGTGCTTCTAAGTCACCCAGCACACATCTAGAAATAAGTCACTCTACTTGACCACTTGGAATTCCTTCATCTACTTGGGTCTCACCACTAATAAAGAAAGAGCTCCTGGAAGACAAGAGCTATTTTTTTCTCTCTTTTATATTCCTAGAGCCCAGCACAGTGTCTGTCACAGAGTGGATGCTGAATAAAACTTTAGTAAGCAACATAAGGAAAGAATCACAGAGTTTGGAATATTAAGCAGTATCAGTTTTTACAAGTACCCACATTAGCATACTCAAAAAAAAAACAGCCTCTGCCATGCCACATCCCAGCCACCTTTCACTCATCCCTTACTATTTGCGATTAACACTGACATAGTGAAGAGCACATCCTCGTTCTCAACAATTCTACTGAGGGAAAAAATGAAGCACCTTTTTTAACCTTTTGATTACATTTGAAACACAGAAGAACTTGAACAGGAATGGAAATTACCCAAAACAAGTGTTGCTCCTCCTTTCTCACATTTATGGCAGACATAACCATCTGATGAGAGCACTCTATTCTCTGAGATCTCAGAACCAGACTCCTATCATCCCATGAGACAGCCACAACTAATCAGTCAGCATGTGCTCTCCCTGAACTAGATTAATAGGTATGTGTGACATAGAAACACTAAACTATTGGAGGGGAGATGGGGAGCAGGTTAGCACATGGGTCCCTCTAGACTGGGATAGTGGCAAGTGCCCCTTCCATCTTCAGAATGTCTCCCCTGTTCCTTCTGGGGAATGTCCTTGCCCACTCCAAACACGGGGCTTGAATGGATGCTGCCTTTTCTCATAGGCAAGCAGTGGGCGCTAGACTAAAGGTGACTTAGTTATCATCGTTTTCTGCTGTTTTAAAACTCGACACTATTAGTGTCACTATCAATGTTGAGTTTTAAAATAGCAGAGGCAAAGTGAAATGGGAATAATCTAGTAGTAGTATTAGGTTGGTGCAAAAGTAATGCGGTTTTTGTCATTACTTTTAATGGCATTGCCATTACTTCTAATTTGTCATTACTTTTAGTGGCAAAACCACAATTAGTTTTTCACCAACCTAATATAATCAAGTCATTGTGTAGTAGTATTATCAAGGAGAGTGAGGCTCAGGAACCGTTGGTCACCATTTTTACCTCCATGTTGACAAATCAATCTTCCACAGGAGAGAAACCGGGGTGATAAAGAGCAAGTCTTGAAGGTTATTAGTGATCAAGACCCTAAGCCCCAAAGTAGGCATCACATGTCAGCTCTTCCCACAGATAGTGACTTGTCCTAAAATCTTTCCAATATGCCTCTGCTGGCCTTAAACTGATTCAAGTTAGTTATCTGTAACTAGTAGCACAAAGAATTCTGACTAATTCAAAACTGTAATACCTAGGACCTTAATATTCATAGAATCAGCAAGACTTAGCCAAGAATTTGTGGCTTTAAAGCTGTTAGGAGAAGTGTTGTAAAACACTGACAAACAACATAATTTACCCTTTGCTGCTTTAAGCTAATAGAAAAGTGACTGATATGTTAACATTTTTACTTTTGATTATTACAAAACTCTTTTATCTTTTCTAGGAAGCACTAGGGTGAAGTGGGATAAAACCCTATACTGGGAGTCAGGTCCCTTAGAGTCCGTTTCTGTCCTACCACTAATTAGTTATGCAATCATTAAACCCAGCCAGTCTTCAGCCATGCATGTTTTTAAAGGAAGCACAAGATTTCAATGCACAAGATTTTGAAAATATTTGGCAAACATCAGTTTAATGTCTTTAGAATACTTGAATAAGAGAAAGATGAATATTTCAGCAGAAAATAAACAAAAGATGTGAACAGGCAATTCATAAAAAGATATAAAAGGTTAATAGAGCTTTGAAATAGGCTTAACCACATTTATCACCAAAGACATACAAATTAAAACAACCGAGATGTGGGGGCAGTTCCAAGATGGCCGAATAGAAACAGCTCCAGTCTACAGCTCCCAGCATGAGCGACGCAGAAGACGGATGATTTCTGCATTTCCAACTGAGCCTCCACTGCTGATACCCAGGCAAACAGGGTCTGGAGTGGACCTCCAGCAAACTCCAACAGACCTGCAGCTGAGGGTCCTGACTGTTAGAAGGAAAACTAACAACCTGAAAGGACATCCACACGAAAACCCCATCTGTACGTCACCATCATCAAAGATCAAAGGTAGATAAAACCACAAAGATGGGAAAAAATCAGAGCAGAGAAACTGAAAATTCTAAAAATCGAGCGCCTCTCCTCCTCCAAAGGAATGCAGCTCCCCATCAGCAATGGAACAAAGCTGGACAGAGAATGACTTCGATGAGTAGAGAGAAGAAGGCTTCAGACGATCAAACTTCTCTGAGCTAAAGGAGGAAATTCAAACCTTTGGCAAAGAAGTTAAAAACCTTGAAAGAAGATTAGACAAATGGCTAACTAGAATAACCAATGCAGGGAAGTCCTTAAAGGACCTGATGGAGCTGAAAATCATGGCATGAGAACTACATGACGAATGCACAAGCTTCAGTAGCCAATTCAATCAGCTGGAAGAAAGGTTATCAGTGATGGAATATCAAATGAATGAAATTGAAGCCAGAAGAGAATTTTAGAGAAAAAAGAATAAAATGAAATGAACAAAACCTCCAAGAAATATGGGACTATGTGAAAAGACCAAATCTATGTCTGACTGGTGTACCCGAAAGTGACGGGGAGAATGGAACCAAGTTGGAAAACACTCTGCAGGTTATTATCCAGGAGAAATTCCCCAATCTAGCAAGGCAGGCCAACATTCAAATTCAGGAAATACAGAGAACGCCACAAAGATACTCCCTGAGAAGAGCAACTCCAAGCCACATAATTGTCAGATTCACCAAAGTTGAAATGAAGGAAAAAATGTTAAGGGCAGCCAGAGAGAAAGGTCGGATTACCCACAAAGGGAAGCCCTTCAGACTAACATCAGATCTCTACAACCTAGAAGAGAGTAGGGGCCAATATTCAGCATTCTTAAAGAAAAGAATTTTCAACCCAGAATTTCATATCCAGCCAAACTAAGATTCATAAGTGAAGGAGAAATAAAATCCTTTACAGACAAGCAAATTCTGAGAGATTTTATCACCACCAGGCCTCCCGTACAAGAGCTCCTGAAGGAAGCACTAAACATGGAAAGGAACAACCGGTACCAGCCACTGCAAAAACATGCCAAATTGTAAAGACCATCAAGGCTAGGAAGAAACTGCATCAACTAATGAGCACAATAATCAGCTAACATCATAATGACAGGATCAAATTCACACATAACCATATTAACCTTAAATGTAAATGGGCTAAATGCTCCAGTTAAAAGACACAGATTGGCAAATTGGATAAAGAGTCAAGACCCATCAGTGTGCTGTATTCAGGAAACCCATCTCACGTGCAGAGGCACATATTGGCTCAAAATAAAAGGATGGAGGAAGATCTACCAAACAAATGGAGAACAAAAAAAGGCAGGGGTTGCAATCCTAGTCTCTGATAAAACAGACTTTAAACCAACAAAGACCAAAAGAGACAAAGAAGGCCATTACATAGTGGTAAAGGGATCAATTCAACAAAAAGAGCTAACTATCTTAAATATATATGCACCCAATACAGGAGCACCCAGACTCATAAAGCAAGTCCTTAGTGACCTATAAAGAAACTTAGACTCCCACGCAATAATAATGGGAGACTTTAACACCCCACTGTCAACATTAGACAGATCAATGACACAGAAAGTTAACAAGGATATCCAGGAATTGAACTCAGCTCTGCACCAAGCAGACCTAATAGACATCTACAGAACTCTCCACCCCAAGTCAACAGAGTATACATTCTTCTCAGCACCACACTGCACTTATTCCAAAATTGACCACATAATTGGAAGCAAAGCACTCCTCAGCAAATGTAAAAGAACAGAAATTATAACAAACTCTCTCTCAGACCACATGCAATCACACTAGAACTCAGGATTAACAAACTCATTCAAAACCGCTCAACTACATGGAAACTGAACAACCTGCTCCTGAATGACTACTGGGTACATAACGAAATGAAGGCAGAAATAAAGATGTTCTTTGAAACCAATGAGAACAAAGACACAACATACCAGAATCTCTGGGACACATTCAAAGCAGTGTGTAGAGGGAAATTTATAGCACTAAATGCCCACAAGAGAAAGCAGGAAAGATCTAAAATTGACAGCCTAACATCACAATTAAAAGAACTAGAGTAGCAAGAGCAAACACATTCAAAAGCTAGCAGAAGGCAAGAAATAACTAAGATCAGAGCAGAATTGAAGGAAATAGAGACACAAAAAACCCTTCAAAAAATTAATGAATCCAGGAGCTGGTTTTTTGAAAAGATCAACAAAATTGATAGACCGCTAGCAAGACTAATAAAGAAGAAAAGAGAGAAGAATCAAATAGATGCAATAAAAAATCATAAAGGCAATATCACCACCGATCCCACAGAAATACAAACTACCATCAGAGAATACTATAAACACCTCTATGCAAATAAACAAGAAAATCTAGAAGAAATGGATAAATTCCTGCACACATACACCCTCCCAAGACTAAACAAGGAGGAAGTTGAATCTATGAATAGACCAATAACAGACTCTGAAATTGTGGCAATAATTAATACCTTACCAACCAAAAAAAGTCCAGGACCAGACAGATTCACAGCCAAATTCTACCAGAGGTACAAGGAGGAGCTGGTACCATTCCTTCTGATACTATTCCAATCAACAGAAAAAGAGGGAATGCTCCCTAACTCATTTTATGAGGCCAGCATCATCCTGATACCAAAGGCTGGCAGAGACACAACAGAAAAAGAGAATTTTAGACCAATATCCTTGATGAACATTGATGCAAAAATCCTCAATAAAATACTGGAAAACCAAATCCAACAGCACATCAAAAAGCTTATCCACCATGATCAAGTGGGCTTCATCCCTGGGATGCAAGGCTGGTTTAACATTCGCAAATCAATAAATGTAATCCAGCATATAAACAGAACCAACGACAAAAACCACATGATTATCTCAATAGATGCAGAAAAGGCCTTTGACAAAATTCAATAGCCCTTCATGCTAAAAACTCTCAATAAATTGCGTATTGATGGGACATATCTCAAAATAATAAGAGCTATCTATGACAGACCCACAGCCAGTATCATACTGAATGGGCAAAAACTGGAAGGATTCCCTTTGAAAACTGGCACATGACAGGGATGCCCTCGCTCACCACTCCTATTCAACATAGTGTTGGAAGTTCTGGCCAGGGCCATTAGGCAGGAGAAGGAAATAAAGGATATTGAATTAGGAAAAGAGGAAGTCAAATTGTCCCTGTTTGCAGATAACATGATTGTATATCTAGAAAACCCCATCGTCTCAGCCCAAAATCTCCTTAAGCTGATAGGCAAGTTCAGCAGAGTCTCAGGATACAAAATCAATGTGCAAAAATCACAAGCATTCTTATAAACCAATAACAGACAAACAGAGAGCCAAATCATGAGTGAACTCCCATTCACAACTGCTTCAAAGAGAATAAAATACCTAGGAATCCAACTTACAAGGGATGTGAAGGACCTCTTCAAGGAGAACTACAAACCACTGCTCAATAAAATAAAAGAGAATACAAACAAATGGAAGAACATTCCAGGCTCATGGGTAGGAAGAATCAATATCGTGAAAATGGCCATACTGTCCAAGGTAATTTATAGGTTCAATGCCATCCCTATCAAGCTACCAATGACTTTCTTCACAGAATTGGAAAAAACTACTTTAAAGTTCATATGGAACCAAAAAAGAGCCCGCATTGCAAAGTCAATCCTAAGCCAAAAGAACAAAGCTGGAGGCATCACGCTACCTGACTTCAAACTATACTACAAGGCTACAGCAACCAAAACAGCATGGTACTGCTACCAAAACAGAGATATAGACCAATGCAACAGAAGAGAGCCCTCAGAAATAATGCCACACATCTACAACTATCTGATCTTTGACTAACCTGACAAAAACAAGCAATGGAGAAAGGATTCCCTATTTAATAAACGGAGCTGGGAAAACTGGCTAGCCATATGTAGAAAGCTGAAACTGGATCCCTTCCTTACACCTTATACAAAAATTAATTCAAGATGGATTAAAGACTTACATGTTAGACCTAAAACCATAAAAACCCTAGAAGAAAACGTAGGCATTACCATTCAGGACATAGGCATTGGCAAGGACTTCATTTCTAAAACACCAAAAGCAATGGCAACAAAAGCCAAAATTTACAAATGGGATCTAATTTAACTCAAGAGCTTCTGCACAGCAAAAGAAACTACCATCAGAGTGAACAGGCAACCTACAAAATGGGAGAAAATTTTTGCAATCTACTCATCGGACAAAGGGCTAATATCCAGAATCTACAATGAACTCAAACAAATTTACAAGAAAAAAACAACCCCAGCAAAAAGTGGGCGAAGGATATGAACAGACACTTCTCAAAAGAAGACATTTATGCAGCCAAAGACACATGAAAAAATGCTCATCATCACTGGCCATCAGAGAAATGCAAATCAAAACCACAATGAGATACCATCTCACACCAGTTAGAATGGCAATCCTTAAAAAGTCAGGAAACAACAGGTGCTGGAGAGGATGTGGAGAAATAGGAACACTTTTACACTGTTGGTGGGACTGTAAACTAGTTCAACCATTGTGGAAGTCAGTGTGGTGATTCCTCAGGGATCTAGAACTAGAAATACCATTTGACCCAGCCATCCCATTACTGGATATATACCCAAAGGATTATAAGTCATGCTGCTATAAAGACACATGCACGTGGATGTTTATTGTGGCACTATTCACAATAGCAAAGACTTGGAACCAACCCAAATGTCTAACAATGATAGACTGGATTAAGAAAATGTGGCACACATACACCATGGAATACTATGCAGCCATAAAAAATGATGAGTTCATGTCCTTTGTAGGGACATGGATGAAGCTGGAAACCATCATTCTCAGCAAACTATCGCAAGGACAAAAAACCAAGCACCACGTGTTCTCACTCATAGGTGGGAATCAAACAATGAGAACACTTGGACACAGGAAGAGGAACATCACACACCAGGGCCTGTTGTGGGGTGGGGGGATGGGGAAGGGATAGCATTAGGAGATAAACCTAATGTAAATGATGAGTTAATGGGTGCAGCACCCCAATATGGCACATGTATACATATGTAACAAACCTGCACGTTGTGCACATGTACCCTAAAACTTGAAGTATAATAAAAAAAAGAAAAGAAAAAAAAAAACCAACGGAGATGTAATTTTCTGACTTCCACATCACCAAAGACTTAAAAGATACACAATTTCTAATATTGTTGAAGGCATTTGGGATCAAGAATTCTCATACCTTGATCTTACGAGATTTCTACAGGCAATGTGAAAAGGCGTAGTAATATTTTATTGTGTACTCCCTTTATCCCAGCAATCCCACTATGGGGAATTTATCCTAGGGAAATATCAAAACAAGGGCGCAAAGATGTCTGTACAAGTTCTGAACATTGAAGTGTATCATGGCAGTGTTTGTCATGTATAAAAGTAGGAAAAACCTAAATTTCCATCAATCAGGTATTGGCAAAACGTAATATCACAGTGAATCCAATTAGTAGAATGTTGCACAATTTTATCAAAGGGAAGAGTTAGATCTACATGCCTACAATAGTGGCAACCCTAGAAAAGTGTTTGGTGCTGAGTATGTGCTCAATAAACAGTTGTTAAATGAGTGAATTATTCTTAAAAGGTGTCAGATATTATAATATATTAAAATATTAAGAGTTAGAACATGATCTTATTTCTTGAAAACAAAAATGAGTTGTTTTTGTACGTGCACAAACATTTTTAGGAGAAGATATGTAAGCTTTTGTGGTGGTTATGTTCCAGAGGTTTCACAGAGAAACGTTCACTTTCTATTTAATACACTTCTGTACTTTTTGTTTGCTTCTTTTTACAGTATGTATTGCTCTTATTTATGAGTTTATTAATTGTATAATTAATATATGAATACAGTCTCATATTTTAAATATTAAGCTATATAATGTAATTGTGCTCTCTTGACCAACCTCCAATTCCAGCCCCCTTTCCAGAAGTAAGACTATTGACAGCATATTCTTCTAGACCTTTTTATACGTGTTTAACCACACTGGTTTAGTTTTACTGGGTGCTGTTTCTCGCCTTAAATTATATCATATTGTGTGTATTACTCAGCTACTTCCTGGTTTTATTTAACAGTATGTCCTGAGAGTCTTTATGTGTAAGATAGACGTATCTTACTCTTTTTAACTGAAGCATAATATTCAAAACTATAGCTGTACCCTAAAATTATGTAACCATTATTTTATTGATAGAAACTCAGGTATTTGGCATTGTTTTGTTTTTCAAACTTGGCCTAATTAAAACATTGGTACAATTAAAATTTTTGAATAAGACTTCTTACACACATTTCCTAGCTGTTCTTTAAACAGGTATCTGGGAATTGAATTGCTTAGTCAGTACAAAAGCCATTAAAATTCTTAATAATTTTTCATAGGCACTGCCCAATGCATACCAAAACAACTTTACGCTTACACCAACAGTGTACACCAACCATATATACCAAATATATACACCAACAGTATATATTTTCTATACACTGCTCTGATACACAATAGATTATTTTTTCTGATCCTCTCCCTTCCCCACCCTCTTCCCTCAAGTAGGACCCATTGTGCATTGTTCCTCTCTATGTGTCCATGTGTTCTCATTATTTAGCTCCCACTTATAAGTAAAAACATGGTATTTTGTTTTGTTCCTGCATTAGTTTGCTAAGGATAATGGCCTCCAGCTCCATCCATGTTTCTGCAAAGGACATGATCTCATTCTTTTTTATGGCTGCATAGTATTCCACGGTGTATATGTAATAGATTTTCTTTATCCAGTCTACCATTGATGGGCATTTAGGTTGATTCCATGTCTTCACTATTGTGAAAAGTGTTGCAGTGAACATGTGGCTGCATGTATCTTTACAATGGAATGATTTATACTCATTTGAGTATATATCCAGTAACGGGCTTGTTGGGTCAAATGGTAGTTCTGTCTTTAGCTCTTTGAGAATCCCCACATTGTTTTCCACAATGGTGGAACTGATTTACATTTCCAGCAGCAGTGCATAAGTGTTCCCCTTTCTCTGCAACCTCACCAGCATCTGTTTGTCCTTTTTTTTTTTCACTTTTTAGTAGCAGTCATTCTGACTGGTGTGAGATGGTATCTCATTGTGGTTTTGATTTGCATTTCTCTAATGATCAATGATATTGAGCTTTTTTTATTATTATTATACTTTAGGTTTTAGGGTACATGTGCACAATGTGCAGGTTTGTTACATATGTATACATGTGCCATGTTGGTGTGCTGCACCCATTAACTCGTCATTTAGCATTAGGTATATCTCCTAATGCAATCCCTCCCTCTTCCCCCACACCACATCTGCATCAGTCCTGACTTGATGCAGAAAACATTCAATAGCAACTCTCCCTAGAGGTTTGAGTTGATGGATGAATTAATAAACAGGTCAATGAAAAAAAATAAAATAAAATAAAAAAAGTAAACAGGTCAATGAATTGGGAGACATCATTCATCAAAATTCAAGGGATCTTTATCCTCAGTATCCCAGAGAGAATTTAGTTTTGACTTCAAACTGAGGACTGTGCTTCAAAGATTCTTGCTGCAGCAGAGAAAAAAACATGGACTCAGGAAAATCAGAATTGGACTCCCGGTGCTGCTCTCACTAGCTAGTTTACTTTGGTCTGGTTACATAACCTCTTTGAGTCTCAATTACTTTTTTTTTTTTTTTTGAGATGGAGTCTCGCTCTGTCACCCAGTCTGGAGCGTGCAGTGGTGCGATCTCGGCTCACTGCAAGCTCCACCTCCCGGGTTCACGCCATTCTGCTGCCTCAGCCTCCCCAGTAGCTGGGACTACAGGTGCCCGCCACCACGCCTGGCTAATTTTTTGTATTTTTAGTAGAGACGGGTTTTCACCGTGTTAGCCAGGATGGTCTCGATCTCCTGACCTCGTGATCCACCCACCTCGGCCTCTGAAAGTTCTGGGATTACAGGCGTGAGCCACCGTGCCCGGCCGAGTCTCAATTTCTTAACCTGTAAAACTGAAATAAGAACACCTTCTCTGAAAATAATAACGATGACTATCTTACATACTTTGGCCCAAGCCACCATCCGCCCTCACTGGATTAATGCAAAGCTTCTGAATGCTCTCCCTGCCTTCACTGCTGCTCTCCCTCCAGTCTATTTCCTGCCCATCAGCCTGTCAGATCGTGTCAATCTGTGAGATTCAGAGGGGTTCTTCCATCTCACTCAGAGTAAAAGCCCAAGTCCTTCCTACCATAGTCCTATCAGATCTGATCTCTTGTTAGGTCTCTGACCTCTTATTCTGCTTCTCTCCCCTCACTCACCACAGACCAGCTCCACAGGTTTCCTTGCTATGCTTCAAACATACCAAGCACGCTTCTTCAGGACCTTGGCACTGACTCTACTCTCTGCTGGGAGTGCTCTTCTCCAGGTCTCTGTTTGGCTTTCTGTACTCAAATATCACCCTCTTAGTTAGCATCTGTCTTTCGTGTTCTGCCAAAAAGTTCAACCTTTCCTTCTCCCAGATGCCTTCTCTGCATTGGTTTTTCCTCTTAGCAGTTATCACTAGTTAACTGCAATGAACCTAGTGTGTCCTCCCCACAATTCATATGTTGAAACCCTAACCTCTAATGTAATGGCATTAGGAGGTGGGGCCTCTGGGAGGTGATTATGTAATGAGCCCTCATGGATGGGATTAGTGCCCTTACACAAGAAACTCCAGGGAGAAGCCTCGGCCCTTCCATCATGTGACAACACAGCAAGAAAACACCATTTGCGAACCAGAAAGCTGGCTCTCACCATGCAACAAATCTGCTGGCACCTTGATCTTGAAATTTCCAGCCTCTACAACCGTGAGGAATATATTTCTGTGTTTATAAGCCATTTGTTCTATGATATTTTGTTATAGCAGCCTGAACAGACTAAGACTCTAACATACAATATATTTTACTTATGCTAGCTATTGTCTATTTCTACAACTAGAGCAGAAGCTCCATGTAGGCAAGGACTTCTTTCTATTCTGATCATTTATGTTCTAGTGCCAAGAATTGTTCTGGCTCCTGGTAGATGCTCAAGACATATTTGTTGAATGAATGAAGAATAATTAGAGATAGTGCTTGTAAAGCAAAAAAAGTATAGGGTAGCAGTCCAGAGTACAGCTTTTGAAACCAGACTATGTAAGTTCCCATTTAACTTTAATGCTTAATAGACATGTTACCTTGGGAAAGTTACTAAACCTCCCTGGTCTCTGGTTTTATCATCTTTAATATGGAACTAATCATAGTATCTATGCATAGAGTTGTTGGGAAAATCAAAGGAGATAATATATGTAAAGTGTCTGCAATAACGGCTGGCACATAGGAAGCTGTCAAAAAGGTATAACAGTTGTGATGGACATATCTAGCCCACAGTAGGTGTTTTGATAGTAGTTGTCATCGTTATTAAACTCAATCTCAAGAGGCTGGGGGCATCAGAGAATGAGTAGGTTTAAGAGGTGGAGGATGCAGTTATCTTGGACATTAGAACTGAAAAAGCAAGCTTGTGAACTGCAGGGGAGTCTGTAGCGAAGCTGACCATCTCTAATTCAACTATATGTATGCAGCTAAGCTAAGAACAGCTGTACCCCAGACAGCTGAGTAAGCACAATATGATTAACGGAGAAGTGGCACCACATAGGACAAAGGGCCAAGGCTGTGGTCACAAGGTTGTTCTAAGTCAGAAGGCTCACTTCATTTCTCTGGGAATGCAGAGTATAATTAAACAGAGGGGAGCACAGAGGCCTTCTGTTTCTGAGTCCCCTGAGCAGTCTTGTAACGG
This sequence comes from Symphalangus syndactylus, assembly GCF_028878055.3. Taxonomy (NCBI): domain Eukaryota; kingdom Metazoa; phylum Chordata; class Mammalia; order Primates; family Hylobatidae; genus Symphalangus; species Symphalangus syndactylus. The sequence continues at coordinate 63,686,825 of NC_072426.2, forward strand.
CTGAATGAGGAGGCAGGCACAGGAGATTATTAACCATTCCATAAGCAAAGGCACATAAAAGCAAAGTTGTCCTTTGTCAGCAAATTCCATTGCAGACATATCATCCAGTGACAGAAGAGTAATCCTGGAAGCAAAGAAGCTATTCATCACATGATTCTCAAACAAGTCAGTACCTCCCTTTCACCCAACTTCTCCCCCTTCTGATGATGAGTTTGTGAATTTTGGGGAATCGGTACAAATCATTGCTATTCTCAAATCACATAAGCTGTTAAATGATCTAAAAGAATTACAGGGGCCGGACGCGGTGGCTCACGCTTGTAATCCCAGCACTTTGGGAGGCCGAGGTGGGCGGATCACGAGGTCAGGAGATCGAGACCATGGTGAAACCCCGTCTCTACTAAAAATATAAAAAAAAAATTATCTGGGCGTGGTGGCGGGTGCCTGTAGTCCCAGCTACTTGGAGAGGCTGAGGCAGGAGAATGGCGTGAACCCGAGAGGCGGAGCTTGCCGTGAGCCGAGATTGCACCACTGCACTCCAGCCTGGGCGACAGAGCGAGACTCCGTCTCAAAAAAAGTAAATAAATAAAAAATAAAAGAATTACAGGCTTTCATTATTATTTAATTAATTGTGTAATTATTATTTTATTAAAATAAAATAATTATATTATTATTATTCCATGATTGTACTTATAAAAGTGCTAGCTGAAAAATGGAAAAATACTTAAATGAGTTTTTTTTGAATAACCAGTTTGACCTACTCTTGATGACTGAACTGCCTATTGTTATGTTATGGAGTCACCATCTAAGGTTGGTGCAAAAGTAATTGCAGTTTTGGACCATGAATTTTAAATCATTATAACTAGGCTCAAACAAATCTTTATTACTCAAAATAGGAAACATTACAATCAACACATTTTTGCCAACAAGAAATAACTTTGTTTATTCCTGTAGTACAAAAATTCGGTGAAACCCCGTCTCTACTAAAAATACAAAAAATTAGCTGGGCGAGGTGGCGGGCGCCTGTAGTCCCAGCTACGCGGGAAGCTGAGGCAAGAGAATGGCGTGAACCCCGGGGGGGCGGAGCCTGCAGTGAGCCGAGATTGCGCCACTGCACTCCAGCCTGGGTGAAAGAGAGAGACTGTCTCAAAAAAGAAAAAAAAATTCGAGCTTTGGGATTCAACAAACTCTTGAAAGCATTTTTTGCATCCTGTTGGTTGTGGAAGCATTTTCCCTTCAAAAAGTTGTTGAGATGCTTGAAGAAGTGGTAGTTTGGTGGCGAGAGGTCAAGTGAATATGGTCGATGCGGCAAAACTTTGTAGCCCAATTCGTTCAACTTTTGAAACATTGGTTGTGTGACGTGCCATCAAGCATTGTCGTGGTGAATTGGGCCCTTTCTGTTGACCAATGCCGGCTGCAGGCATTGCGGTTTTCGGTGCATCTCATCAATTTGCTGAGCATGCTTCTCAGATGTAATGGTTTCACTGGGATTCAGAAAGCTGTAGAGGATCATAACCGGCAGCAGATCACCAAACAGTGACCATGACCTTTTTTTGGTACAAGTTTGGCTTTGGGACTTTGAAGCTTCTTTCTTGATCCAATCACTGAGCTGGTCATTACCAGTTGTCATATAAAATTCACTTTTCATTGCACAATCCAATGGAGAAATGGTTCATTGTTGTTGTGTAGACTAAGAGATGATACTTCAAAATGATGATTTTATTTTATGTTTGCTAAGCTCATGAGGCACCCGTTTATCGAGCTTCTTTGCCTTTCCATTTGCTTCAGTGATGAACAACCATAGAATGGTTGACGTGGTGTTCTTGGGCAATTTCTCATGTGGCTGTAAGAGGATCAGCTTCCATGAGTGCTCTCAGTTGGTCGTTGTCAACTTCCGATGGCTGGCCACTATGCTCCTCATCTTCAAGGCTCTCTTCTGCTTTGCAAAACTTCTTGAACCACCACTGCACTGCACATTTGTTCATTAGTAGTTCCTGGGCCAAATGCATTTTTGATGTTGTGAGTTGTCTCTGCTGCTTTATGACCCGTTTTGAATTTGAATAAGAAAATCGTTTGAGTTTGCTTTTTGTCTAGCATTATTTCCATAGTCTAAAATCAATATAAAATAAACAGCAAGTAATAAGTCATTAGCAAAAAAAAAGTAAAATGAGAAATATGCATTAGAATGATGTATAACATAGCCACATTTACTTAAGAATGTATTCCAGTGTCAAATGGCAAATTTCAACAATGCAAAAACCACAATTACTTTTGTACCAACTTATATAGGTTGTTATATGAACCAATTCTATAACATATAGAATTATGAGGAAGAGAAATAAAGCCATGACCACATATCACTTGAATCTCTGCAAAATGTCACTCATGTATGCCTTTGCCTCACAACCAACGGCTCCCCTTTCCCTCCTAAGGAGGGAGTCTTTGGGATCAGTCTTGCCCCAGGACAGAAAGTAAACCCTAGTTCAACAACACCGCACAAGTGAATCTTAGGGCCAGACTGACTTATTCTAATTGCCGAGGTCCACTTCATTCCCTCATGTCTGAGTGCCTATTGCTAGTCGGCTTCCTTAGATTCAGAAATCCGACTTGGATGACCACTCCTGCCTGTCCCCACTGAGATAACAGACCAGTCCCTAACCCCCAAAAGGAACTGTTTCCTCACAGAAATCTCAGATTTTGGGGACGCCTAGATGCCCTGAGACTGAGTTCCAGCCATCAAGGAGTCACTGCCTTTCTCTCTTGGCAAGCTTCCCTCTTGCTGACAATTTGCATAGATGACCATCCTTAGCGCTTCGCTCTCTCCTAGCTAGAGTTCTTTCTGTAGCCTGCGGCCAGGGCTACTGCCTGCAGCTCTTCCCTCCAGCTCCACTCCAGTGGCTGGGTCTGGGTGTGGGTCTGCGTCTGGATCTGGGTCCAGCACATTCTGTTTGGCCTGATCATGTAGCAGGCACTTTCATGTGCAGTCCTCCATTTCATACACACGATTTGGTGATACAGGTATCCAAATTCTTATTACCATCCCCATTTTACAGTTCAGGAAATTGAGGCTCAGAAAGGTTAGTGTCTTGCCCACCTCAAGGCAAGAACTAAGTGGAGTCTGGTCTCAAAACCAAGTCTTACAACTGTACAATAAAATATAACTCATCAAAAAAGGAATGAAGTGCTGGGATATGCTACAATGTGGATGAACCTCGAAAACATTATGCTAAGTGAAAGACGCCAGACACAAGGGGTCACATTAAATGATTTCATTCACATGAGTACTCAGGATAGAGACAGAACACAGATTATTAGCTGCCCATAAAATTGCTGATAATGAAACTGGTGATGAAAATATTTTGGAACTAAATAAAGGTGTTGGTTGCACAACACAAACTGAATTGCTTACTTTAAAATGATTCAGCTTAGAGAGACATGTTGGCCACACCTGTAGTACCAGCTACTTGGAAGGCTGAGGCTATGACTGTGCCTGTAAATAGCCACTATATACCAGCCTAGGCAACAAAGCAAGACCCCCAGCTCTAAAAAAAATGAAAAAATAAAATAAAATAAAATGGTTACACTTATGTCATGTGAATTTCATGTCAATCTTTTTTTTAAAAACTTAGGTCTTTGGATTTCCACAGCCTGAACTTCTTTCACTGAATTACTTGTTTGCCAACTCTGAAGATACATAAAAATTTTATTATCTTCTATTACATTGTAAAAGTAGATATAGAAAAGCAACTTATTACCTTATTACTTTTTTACCTTTTTGCTTTAATATGCGATACAACAAGAAAGACTTTAAGTTTAAATAATATAAAAGTGAAGGCTGGGCGTGGTGGCTCACGTCTGTAATCCCAGCACTTCGGGAGGCCGAGGCAGGTGGATCACGAGGTCAGGAGATTGAGACCATCCTGGCTAACATGGTGAAACCCCGTCTCCACTAAAAATACAAAAAAAATTAGCCGGGCGTGGTGGCGGGCCTGTAGTCCCAGCTACTCGGGAGGCTGAGGCAGGAGAACGGCATGAAGCTGGGAGGCAGAGCTTGCAGTGAGCCGAGATCATGCCACTGCACTCCATCCTGGGGGACAGAGTGAGACTCAGTCTCAAAAAAAAAAAAAAAAAAATGAAGTAGGTACATGAAAAAGTTTAAACAGTATACAATAGCACAGATAACAATACAAGCTTACAACTTTCCAGCCACCCCAATCTCACTCCCTAGAGATAAGCATTTTTAACAGTTCTCTGTGTAATTTCTCAGAAGGTTTTCTGAGCATATGTATAACCATATAGTCCTGTTTTTTCCTTCTTTTTTTTTTTCAATTAACAACAGCTCTTGGAGAATGTTCATAAGAGAAAATATATCTAGCTTATAAATTCTAACACATGCATAATATTCCATTTTATGGACATACCATAATTTATTTCACTTCCCTTGCACCCTAATACCTAATACTTCTCTCCAAATGGTCCTCCATTCTAAGGTGTCATGTTTAAAAGCCCTTTGCAGGCATAAGGAGTAAGAGTAGTTTTCAAACTTCAGTATGTGTAAAAATCATGTATGGAGTTTAGTAAAAAAAATAAGGATTCCTGAGCTTCATTCCCTAGAGAGTCTGATGTGGTGTATCTAGGGTGGGTCCAATAATTTCCATTTTTCAAAATAAGTACCCTAGGTTATTCTGATGTGTTTCCTAATCCTACTTTGAATAATACTGAAACAAAACAAGGAACCTCATTCATTCCAGCAAACCACCATTGAGCTGTTGCTATGTTCCAAAATCTGTGCATGCGCTGGGAGTGCAAATATTAATAAAACACAGCCCTGCCCTGATGATAGAGAAGAAAAGTAAACCAGCTAATGCCACCACATGAGGAACATACAATAGAAGTACATACAGAGTTCTGGAGCTCAAACAAGGAAAGACTTACCTTGGGCAGAGTTAGGCTTCATCAAGGAGATGATGGCTAAGCCTAACAGTGGTGGATTTACAAGGATTTTCCAAGAAGATGGAACTTGAGATGGCACATAGCTGAAGCTTCCAGACAAAAGGAGCATCTTGTGAATAGTCATCAAAGTAAGAGAGAACAGAGAAGAAATAATAACAATCCTATCATTGGGTGCACCATATTAAGGAGCTGGTCTTAATCTGTGGGTAATGAAAACCATGAACTACTTTGAACAGGAAAGTAACAAGGATCCAACTTGCATTTTAAAGATCATGGTGGCCACCAGGGGAAAGATGGATTCAGGCGGTCCTGAAGTTGTAGGCAGGGAGATTCATTAAGAGCCTATCACAAAATCATGACAAAATGATGATAGTTTTAAAAGAAATGTGTAAAAATACTGGAGGAAAACATGAAAAGATCTCCTTACAATTTTAAGTAGGGAAAATTCTTTTTAAGTTTGTTATAAAACTCTCAAAAAATGATAAATTGGACAACAAAAAAATTGAAAGTTCTGTGTATCCTAAAATATAAAGTTCAAAACACAAACAACAAACTAGGAGAAATTTTTGCAACCCTTATCACAAGCGCTAATTTCCTCAATATATATATGAAGAATTTCTGTGAATCACTGAGAATAGACCAATGATCCACTAGAAAAATGAACAAAGAAAATGAGTGTCATTCACAAGAGGGACCTATAAATGGCTTTTACATAGTAGTCAAAAGATGCTTAATCTCATTCATAATTAGAGCCTACCCAAAATGAAACTATACTAAAATGCTGTTTTTGCTTAGCAAATTATATTGCCATTTTAAAACTTCTGAAATTTTTTAAGAAAAAAAAATCCCAAAGACAAGAAATTATTAGAGCATAAACTAATAAAATGGTTGTGATGCAGATAACTGTAAAGTCCAAATGCAGTGAGTACAGAGTGGTTACAGGCAGCTGTGCAAATGCCCATGTGGAAGAACACCTATGGCGTTAGCCGGCAATAAATGCAATAGGCTTAATGCTGAAAAACAATACTCTCAGGATGATTCCACTCATATAAAAATGTTTTAAGGGACTTCACAAAATCCAAACAGTTTTATAATCTGACGTGGTTACAGAAGCAAAAACAAACAAAACCAAAACATCCACTGGGGTTTTGGTCTGCCATAATAGAAATATATCATCCAACTTATGGAACATGAAGCTCCCTCACACACTAAATATAGAACAGCCTTTACATTTATATTAGCTGAATTTCAATTCTTTCTATTGAATGATTAGAGTCCAATAATCTTACCTTTCAAATCTTTCATTTTCCTGTTTGTAAAATGAGCTAACAATGATCCATTCTCAAAGTTTTGAGGAGATTAAGGAGATAACGTGTGAAGCACCTTAGCTTTGGTGCCTGGCACAGAATCTTTGCTTAATTCATGTTAATTGTCTTCTGTTTTTTTCTCCTCTCTCCTGAACCCCTCCCCTCCTAGGGGACTACATTGGTGGAGAGTACTTAATTATCGAAAGAGACAATGGCAGAATTCTTAGACGAGTTAAAGCTATGGAATTAAAAAAAAAAAAATTAACAGCTAAGCCAGCCAAGCAGAGCTTCAGAATAAAGTGGGATAGAAAGGGCTGAAAGTCCAAGTTGAGAGAAAGGAAGAGGGGTCAAGGGTTTGTTCCAGCGAAGCAGTGCTGAGCAGGCTGACTGCGTCAGTAGCCTGGGTCAGCCACAGGCACTTGCAGAAAATATTCACATCTGCAGCACATTTTCAGAAATGTCTCCTTCAGCAGCAGTAGAAGGGTGAGAGGCAGATTGAGGAAGCTCCACTCAGAGCCAGGGTGGTAGCAATAGCCAATGTAGAACCAAGGAAATCAGAGTCCCAGCTGAATCCAAGCAGGTCAGAGGACGGCGAGCTGGAGCCAGATACAAAATTAGAGCAGTCCTCTGGCAACAGGCTGTGGAACTGGTGAGAATATCCACCAGCTTTGTTTCTCAGCCGCAGAGCTACTCTGAGAGGCTGGGAAAATTCAAAGGGATGCAGATAAGTATGAGGGGAGAGGTGAGGGCCTCTCTACAAGGCCATAGCTGTTGAGCCAGAAATCAAATGGAATCAAAACCACTAGGGACCTGAAAGGAGAATGTTAGCAATTCCTTGCTCCTAGAGCAAAGGTCAAACCTACGAACTGACCCCCATCACCTGTGAAATAGCCCCAAACATCAGTGGCAGGTCATTTGTCGCAAAATTAGGTGGGTTGGGAGGTCTTAGTGAGGATAAAAAGAAATGGATATCTTGGTTTTAGAGAAGCTGTGGTCAGGTTAAAACCAAAGGCAGATTCCATCCTCAGCCTTTTCTCTCTTCTTTCTCTCACCATGGTCCTATCATCCACTGCTGTGGCTTTAAATACTCCCCATATGTCAGTGATGTACCCAGTTGGGCTCCATTCAATGCTGCTCCCTCTTCTCTCCCCACCCCACTCCATCATGGACAACCTCCTCACTCTGCTCAAGTTCTGAGGTTAAATATTTCTTCCTAAAAGCTCAACTTTGCATATGATTACAAAATGCAAATTAAAATAAAAAGCCATTTTTAACTATTAGACTGTCAAAGATTAATAAAATTGAGCTGGGCACAGTGGCTCACGCCCGTAATCCCAACAACTCAAAAGACTAAGTCAGAAGAATTGCCTTTGGCCTGGAGTTTCAGACTGACCTGATCAATATAGCAAAACCGTGTCGCTACAAAAAATTTTTAAAAAAAAAATTTAGCCTGCACTCCAGCCTGGGTGACAGAGTGAGATCCTTGTCTTTAAAAAATGGAAGTATGTAAATAAATAATAAAATTGCAGATACCTAATGTTTGGAAAGGTATGGGAAGACAGCACTTTCGCTGAACAAAATTTTGGAGCAAACTCCTTAGAGAACAATTTTTTCCTGTCTTTTTAAAATTTTTTGATTAACAAATAATTGTAATGGAGAGCAATTTGAAAAATATTTTGCAAAATGCAAAAGGTGTGTGTGTGTATATTCATATAACTCCCTTTGACTCAGTAATTCCATTTCTAAGAATTTTTCTGACAATTTTTCAAATGAATATCCAAAGATAAATGTAGAAATTTTAATTGCAACATTGTTTGTAATCACAAAACAAAAACAAAAACCAGCCTAAATGTGCATTAATAGAGAAATATTTAACTAGATCATGATATGCTGAAATAATCTGAAGCCATAAAAAAAATTGAGGTAGAACTTCATGTGCTAATAAGCAACAACCTTCAGAAGACATGGTTCAGCTGAAAAAAAAAAAGTAATTGAATATGCAGCACAGTATGATTTCATTTGGTTTAAGTATGTATGTGTATGCATAGACATTTTCAGGAAGGATAATAATATGAACATTACCATAGTATAATTCCATTGTTAATATACATAGAAATTTTCTGGAAGAATGAAGAAGAACCTGTTCATAGTGATTTCTTCCAGAAGAGCAAGACTGAGTCAAGGAAGAATGAGGTAAACTTAATTTTCCTTCTGTTATTCTGTATTGATGAGTTTTTAATCATATGCATGCATTGCTTTTATTTTTAAAAATAATTACATTTTAAACTATTTTGCTGTTTATTAGTCATTTATATTTTCCATGGTCAATTTTTTTATTATTAAAGTTTCATTAATATTTTACATTTATCTGTCATACCCATGAAATATATTTTTACCTTTTTGCCTTTGACTTTTTATTGACTATATAGGTATGGACGAATATAAAATAAGTGTACTGCTCAGTGAGAAGTGTAGCTATCATGTAATCAAACCCAGATCAACAAACACAGCACTATCAGCATCCTAGGCCCAGACACCTCCCCTTCTCCCTTTCAATCTCTATCTCCATGGCTGACTTCTAATTTTATTTCTAATTTTTATAAAGAAAGGTCTACTATGCTTTGGTTCTTCAACTTATTGCTCTATTCCTTTGAGAATATTTTCATTGCTTTTGTACATAAAAGTCCTTCTTCATCTAGAGATAAAATGAATACTCACCCATATTTTCATCTGGTATTAAGAATGTTGGCCAGGCATGGTGGCTCACGCCTGTAATCCCAGCACTTTGGAGGGGTCTCGGCAGGTGGATCACCTGAGGTCAGGAGTTGGAAACCAGCCTTGACCAACATGGTGAAACCCTGTCTCTATTAAAAATACAAAAATTAGCTGGGCATCATGGCATCTGCCTGTAATCCAGCTACTAGAGAAACTGAGACAAGAGAATCACTTGAACCCGGGAGGCGGAGGTTTCAGTGAGCCAAGATTGTGCTATTGCACTCCAGCCTGGGCAACAATGAAATTCCATCTCAAAAAAAAAAAGAATGTTTTATTTCTGTACATCACTGAGCTTAGTGAAATTTATTTTGAGATGTGGATGAGGATTTCAATTAAATTGTTTTGCCAAGTAGTCAATCTTTTGTTCTTAGGAGTTCACAGCTAGATAATTTAATGAACTTCATTTCATCATCTTCAAGGCCCCACAGCACAGGAATCATGATTTCAGTTTAAGGAGAAGAGAAGGATCTCCCTGAAGTATTAGCCCTGGCTGCTCATACTGAGAAATCCAGAAGAAATATTTATAATAGTGTAAAAGAGTATACATCCTTATGGTACAGTACTAAAGTGACTCAAAAGTTTTATATACATATTTAGACCTAGCTAAGCAGATATTCTGAAATGGGATGGGTAGGGCTTGGCTAAACATTATCCCAACAATATTAGATAAGTGAGAAAATTGAAAAAAGGCCATTGCCTTCACCAGAGAACATCAAAATGGTAGTCTTTGATATTTTCTGGGGGAAAAGCCCACAAAATTATTCACAAACGAGCCAGGAAACAGTTTAAATGGAGGCTCAGTGAGGGAGTTTGGCCACAAACCACAAGAACAATGTGGTGTCTCCAGTGCACCACAGCTTTCCCATGCATGGGAGGATTGTGCTTGAAAGGCAAGCTGGAGACAGCAGGCTGCAAACTGTGGAAATGAGTCAGGGGATGGGCTGCTCTGCCTGACTTGCTGTGGAACAGGAATTTCTGGTCAAGTGAATTAATTGAAAGGAAATTTAAAAAGTCATCAAAGATGAGATTGAAATTTTTGAGAATTTTATTTCTGTGCTCTCCTTCTGAATGGGAAAAGATCGTTCTGAAGCTATAGTGGAAAGAATGTGAACTTTGTAGTCACACTAGGATCCAAATCCTGGCTCTACTCCTTCGTATCCATGTGGCCTTAAGCACATTTATTCACCTATGAACTGCAGTTACCTTCCTGTAAAACGGGGGAAAGAGCAATACTTCTTTCACAGAATTGTAAGGATGAGATGAAGATACACATAAAGGACCCAACAGAGTGGCTAGCATGAAGTTGGTACTTTATAATTCATCTTTATCATTTCTGTCAAGAGTGTTTTCCTCTACCTATTTATAAATACCAGGTTTATTATTTTAATGTCAATAAAATTAAATTTGATAAGTGTAAACAAGAGATGTCGTTATTGTGATCCCCTTGATATTAACATCCCCCATAATCTAGAGTGAAGTTTCTCAACAGCAGCACTGTTGACATTTTGAGAAGGAATATTTTTGTTGTGGGGCTGCCCTGTGTATTGAAGGATGTTTAGCGCATCCCTGGTCTCTGATTCCCGTAGCATCCTCCAAATTATGGCAACCAAAAATGTCTCCAGACATTGCCAAATGTCCCCTGGTGGCAAAATTCCCTCCAGTTGAAAACCATTACTCTAGGGGGCTTTTCTGGTAACTAAAGGGAAGATAGGGAAGAGATCCATCAGGACAGCGGAATGGGCAATCAAGGATATGGGGTTAGCTTCAAGTATGGTTTTCAATAGTACAATATAGAACTGTTTTTCATTGTTTTATGAATATTTTCCCAGTAGTAAACTAATACAAGGGATGGGCTAGACATATATTCAGGTAGCACAGAGCTTAAAAGTTTAGATAAGATGACTGTTTTTAAAAGGCTTATCTAAATATCTCCTATCAGCAAAACCGACTGAAACACTGGAAGAGAGCCTGATCATGACAGAAGATTTTGGGTCATCTACGTCAAAACCAGGAAGTAATTATATACAGATAGGTCTTGTAACTAACGATATGGAGGACATCTTCTAAACTCTCCAGAGCGTAGGTGAGCAAGGAGTTCCATGATGGCCCTATGATTCACCTGACACATCCCATAAGGATAAGCTGAGTCTCACACCTTATTCCAGGAACCCTGCCTCAGCCCTATTTATTGGCATTCTCCTGCTCATCATTGAAAAGTAGACTTCTCTAGAGTAGAAACTAGCAGCTGTTTAAACATCATCAGAATACTGTGCTGAAGTTCAGAATAGAAAGCAAAGGGAACTTTTCCAATTAAAATCACAGGGATCACTCAAGAAGTTAATAAACAAGCCACATGTGGTGGCACACACCTCTAGTCCTAGCTACTTGGGAGGCTTAGGTGGAAGGATCACTTGAGCCCAGGAGTTTGAGTGTGTAGTGAGTTATGATCATGCAACTGCACTCCAGCCTGGGTGACAGGAGCAAGACCCTGTCTCTAAAAAAAAAAAAAAGTTGATAAACAAGGGTACTCTGACAGTGTGTTCTGCAAAGATCCACCCTGAGCACCATGACATTAGAGAACCACAGATAGCCACTGAATGCCATTTCTTTTTAAAAACCTCATGAAAGTCTTTATGGACTTTCATGAGGTTTTTAAATATTTATGGAAATATTGGTGCTAGGAAAAAAGGCTATATGATGATGGCTTTGAATTTCTGATTCCAAATCATGTATTCCTTCCACTAGTATTTGTCTAGCACCTGCACACCAAATATTGCCTAGGCATTGGAAACAGCAGTAATCAAGACAGTTCAGTTCTTTCCCATTTTATCTGGGGATGTAAGACTAGCTTCAGATAAAAATAGGAAAACTGGAATTGCGTGCCTTTCAAGTCTTTTCCAATCCTTATGCCCTAAGGTATGGCTTCAGTAGCAAGCCTCTTTGGTACTGAACACCAAGAGGCAAAAATAAGGAAACAGTTAAGTGGACAAATTCTGAGATAGAGGTTCAAATATTGGTTATACCATCTGCTAGCTATGAGACTTTTTGAAGTATATAACTTAGTGCCCAGTTTCCTCATCTGTAAAATGGGGAAAAATGATAATACCTGCATTGTAGGATTTGTGAGGGAATTGAATAATAAAATCTATACAATTATTAAGCACGAAGAAAATGCACAATCAGTAGTAATTAGAATAACGAAAAGAGCAAGCACACATTGCTCCAGAACTTGGGGCCTCATACCATCTTTTACTTGAGCAGACCTCAAAAGCACCACTAGCATCCTCCACCCAGACATGCTTTTCAAATCAGATCTCCCAACCCCTTGAAGCCTTGCACTGTAGAGCACTGAAACTCTCTCATCCAAATTCTAGTCTCCTTATTTGATTTCTCAGGGCTGGAATCATTTGAAATGAATGGAGGCTAGAAAGGATCTTGTAGTTTGAGGGTTGCAATGGACCAGCAATACCCTTGCTAGTTTGGGTTAAAAACTTCTGAGAGCTAATGCTATAGGAAATCATGAAAAAATCAGAGAAATATACAGACATCTCAGAAAGAATGGTTTTTTTGAAATATAATAACATTCTAGGACTCAAGAGAAATTCTGAACTATAAAAGCTAGACACCAAAGAATCCTTCACTAAGTAGTGGGTTTTATTTGTGGGGAGGGAGGGCTGGGAAACATCTGCTGCAGTAGCATCGTAGACCAGCTATTACTAAGTGACAGCTGGCCCAATGATAGCAAAGCCTTTCCTTTCAGCAAGAACAACAAGGAATTGCTGGATATGGGTGCTAATTAGCCATGTTGACTTTGCAGATATAATATCCATAAATATGATATTATTTTTATGGGTTTAGCCCAATGGGGGCATAAAGCTGATTTGAGGTCACCTGATGTGATTTAGATAAGGGATAGTGGATGAGTTTTGTCATGAGTACCAATCAGATGATGTGGTAGTGGGCAACTGAGACAGTGTCTGGGGAGGGTGTGAGGTTATATACAGACTTTGTAAGGAGAGTATGTGGTGAACTCTCTATCTATTGATGATTGAGCTGGGCAGATGAGCAGATAAGGAAGGAGTATCAACTTAATGCTACTAGTTGAAAATGAAGATTAAGCTTATTGTGGTTTTCCCCATTAGATTTTTTTTTAAAGTAGACTTTAAGAGTCCAAGCAAGTTTATTCAATAGATAAGTCCAAATAAAATGACTTTAATATAAAAAAGTATTTTCCATTTATTTTTTTGCTCAACAAATTAATCATTATATTTTAGACACCGTGCTGGATGCCGGGGGAAGAAGAATAGAGGATGTGGTCTTTACCCTCATAAGGCTTAGGTGGAGAGCTAGAACTTAAATAATCATCCAGATAAACATAGAAGTGCAAACTGAAATAAATGTCCCAAGAAAAATATCAGGGAGCTACGTGTATATAACAAGGGGGCTTAACACTTCCTCAGTAACTAGTTTGGACATTGTGTGCATAGCTTCCTCCTAGGGGCACAAGTACAAACATCTTCATTCAATTAATAATAAGTATTGGAAGTCAAGTACTGAGTTAGTTGTTGAACACACAAAAATTTAAAAGACATTGCAACTCTCTGGACTTACTCTCTCAGTGATCTCTTCCCATCCCAAGGCACTGAATACCATCACCTGATGATATTCAATTGATGACTGAATGAGATCAAACTGATGACTCCCAGAAGTATATTTCTAGCGAGAACATCTTCAATTGCTTTTACAGCATGGGCATCTGCATTTTTAATTGAGAACTTGCTCTTCTCATCCAACCTACCTTATTCCTCCCTCTCTCCCTCCCTCAGTCTTCCCCATCTCAATCAATGGTAACTCTACCCATTCTTTTGCTCAGGCCAAAACACTTGTATTCATCTTTGACCCTTCCTTTTCTCTCACAACACACATTCAACCCATCAGCAAAGCCTGTTACCACTACATTGAAAATAGTTACAGAATCCATCCACTTCTCACCACTCCCACTGCAACTCCACTGGTTCAAGTCACCATTATTACTCACTTAGATTGTTACTGTAGTCTCTTAACTGGTCTTTCACCTTGTGCTTGTGCCTCCTTCAATTTATTCTGTTCAAAATAAATGCAACACCTAGAGAGATCTCTTTAAAATATAAATCAGGTCAAAATATAAGTCAGAGTTCTTCCTGTAACCTTATCTAATCCCAGTGGTCTGGCCTCCAGGCAGCTCTCTGACCTCATCTCTTACATCTCTTCCCTTTGTTTGTCTCCTTGTCCATACATTCTAGTCACACTGGCCTCCTCACTGTCATTCACGTAGCAAGTGCCTTCTTGCCTCAGGGCCTAAGCACCTGCTGATCCTTCTTACAAGAACAATCTCTGTCTACATTTCAAACACCTCATATCCCTGCCTCTTCCAGCTCTTTACTCAGAAGTCACCTGCTCAGGAAACCTTGCTCCTGGGATATCCTATCTGAAACTTCAACTGTCCTTCCCCTAACACTTTTTTTTTTTGAGACAGGTTCTCATTCTGTCACTCAGATTGCAGTGTAGTGGCACAGTCACAGCTCACTGCAGGCTTGACACTCCAGGCTCAAGCAACCCTCCCGTCTCAGCCTCCTGAGTAGCTGGGACTACAGGCATGCACCACCACACCTGGATAATTTTTTTTAAACATTTTTTGTAGAGAGGAGGTTTTGCTGTGTTGCCCAGGCTGGTCGTGAACTCTCAGGAGCTGATTTACTCATTAGGCAGAGTAGTCACAGTGCATAGGGCCCATAATACTTTCAGGGTCCCACAAAATTGTTTTAATTTTAACTTCATTTAAAATCAGAAGAAAAAAAGAATATAAAATAATGAATCCAGCCTGGACTAGAATTCTTTTTATACGAATACAGTCTTCAAATAAAAATTCTAGTATTTCTACATAAAGGAAGGGTCCCATAGAAGCAATATGCCTAAGGCCCATGAAAGTCACATGATGCCCTGGGAGAGACAGACAATTAACAAGATTTAAAAGTAAAATACACAGATGCCCCTCGACTTATGATGGGGCTACATCCCAATAAGCCCATTGTAAGTGGAAAATAACATAAGTTGAATTGTGACATTTTTAATTTAAAGATGGGTTTATTTGGATGTAAACCCATCATAAATTGAGCATACCGAATGCACATGGCTTTTGCATCATTATAAATTCAAAAAATCATGTGTAACTAACTATTGTTAGATTTGGGGACTGTCTGTATAGTGTATTAGAGAAAGAAACAAATCAAGAAATGGGAATTAAAAGTGTTTGGCAAAGGAGGCTGGGCATGGTGGCTCACTCCTAAGAACACTTTGGGAGGTCAAGGCAGATGGATCAATTTGAACCAGGTGATGTGAGAGACAGTGGTAGTTCCTGGACTTTGGTAACAGTGAAGCAGGAAATTTTTCCTGACCCCTTTGCAGGCAGGAACTGGAGTGCACAGGCATCATCAGGGGCAAACTCCATTTACTCGAACTCACCGCACTCAACCTTTCTGCAGGAGGGAACATGCAGGTGAGTGGGTTCAGGAGCCGGGGCGAGTGCTTTGGGCACCAGCAGGAATTAACTCCGTGCTGGATCTGCAGCAGCATCTAGGAGGGTGCCCACAACCCCTGAAGCCCCAGAAGGAGTGCTACAGTCAGTACTCTTTTAGCTTTGCCATCCTTGGATGGTTTAAGTGTTAACAGCTCAGTGGAGAGTCAGTGTGACAGCCTTTTGCACCTGCGCCTGAGTTCGTGTCCAGCGTCCAGGAGGAATGAGGTCACATGAAAAAATTGGAGATGGTAAATGAGGGGGATTTTATTGCCAATGAAAGTGGCTCTCAGTGGAAAAGGGAGCTAAAAAGGGGACAGAGTGGGAAGGTAATCTTCCCCCAAAGTCCAGCCGTCCTTAGCCAGACTCCTCTCCAAAGCAATGCCATCAAACTGCTCCTTTGAAGTCAAACTGCTTCTCTTTGAAGTCCAACTGTAGTCTCTGGCATCCAGCTACTTCTCTTCTTCTCCCTCTGCCAGCAAAGCCTGGGGATTTTATGGGCACAGAATGGGGGGCAGGGTAGGCCATGGGTGATTTTGCAAAAGGCAGCATTCAAGTGGGAAAACAGGGATGTGAAGTTCTCATTTTGGGCTGTGGTTCCAGCTTGAGGGTGGAGTCCTCACCAGAATTCCCCCTGCCTCCTGTCCCTGTCAACAGGTACCAAAAGGGCTGTTCCTCCAAGACACCATTCTCTGTTGTAGACATCTCAGTCTGAACCCTCGCGAGGGCAAGTGGAGCAAGTGTTTGGCAGCTAAGCAAGTATTGGTAAAGGTTAGTATGATGGCTTGAAGATATCTCACAGAGACTATTTCCTGTGTTCTGCTGACCTTGTCAACAAGTGTGCTGTACTTCAGACAGTTCTATTTTAGAAGATGTTCTCTTACATGTCTGTGACATGAAGTGAGGCTGTCACATCAACTAGGGCTTTTAAATACAGCAGTCGTATTCTATCAGGAAATATCTTTGAAAGACTCCATTTCAAACTATACATATAAGGCAATTCTGCCACATGTCCCCAAGAAGGCTCTAAAACCAACAGTTGAGGTCGTTGGAGCAACAACAAGCAATGTCTTCTCTAGGCTATAAATTATATTTCAAAAATTAAAATTGTTTCACGTTTAAATTGTCAAGTTTATCTGTATTTTTATCTTGGGTGATGTTTGTGTGCTCTACAAATTAGAAGATAATCAATGAGTTTCTTTTCTTTCAAACACTCACTTTGTCTGCTATATAGCAAGGGTCACAATTTAATTTATATCATGTTTACCCCAGGATTCAGAGTGGGTGAACTATCATGAGTAGTCTATTTATATCAGGGGTCCAGGAACATCCTGAGAAAAACTCATTTTTTTGCTTTAAAGGAAAAGCATCAAGACTGACAAGTTTCATTCAAGAACAATGAGGAAGTTTTTGAAGGGAGAAGGGAATTGAAATTGAGCACAATATTTGTCATATGTTTACTATCATCTCCCCCACCACAGAGAAGAATGTAGGTTTTATGAGAGCAAGGACTTCATCTATTTTGCTCACTGATGTGTCCCTAACCTAGAACAAAGTGTGTACATTGCAGGTGCTCAGTAAGTATGTGTTGAATAACTGAATGAATTGCACAGATTTCTCTGAATGGTCACATGAGGGAGGTACAAAAACGAAAGCATTAGTCCTGTTTTGCAAATTCTGAAGACACAACACAGCTGCTGGACTGCTGACAGAAGTTTGAACAGTGGCCAGAGAGAGTGCTGGCACCTTCAGAAGGTTGCACCCTTACACCAACATCAATGTTCTTGGCTTCAGACATGGCAGCCATGAGCAAAAGTAATGAGTAGCATTGGAGGTCGTGGCCTTGGTAGCCACTGGCAGAAGAGCTACTGCTTTTAATAGTGATGGAAGACATTAGTCCCTGGGAAGCAGAGCTGAGAGGGAAAGAAATGGAACCCACAAGGGAATCAAGAAAAGTAGTTCATGACTCAATAATCTCAAGTACCAAACATCACTATGTTCTAAAGTAGTTATTTTTAAGCGCTACGACCTGTCTTGAATTGACTGTTGATCTTGAAAGTTGATTTGCCTTGCCTGCAGCCATCCAACTTCCTGCTTTTAAAAGTATTCTTATTGGCATTAGAAGATATTTTGTAATGAGTCCTGATAACATCAATAAGAAAACAGCAAGTTCCAACGATGTTCCTTTATTGCGACAAAATTACCTTGGGCTAATCCTGCCCTAAGTCATTATTTCATACAGTGTCAGGGACTCAAAAGGAACATTATTGAACCACAGTTTTTGTCTTACAAGTACCCCTGAAGTCTCTGTCCCTTCTCAGGCAACATACATTTTTATAAAGACTATTTATAAACAATATCTACATCTTTATCATTTAACCCCAATGTCGAATTTGAAAAGGGAATTAGAGGTCAGTCAGGAGTGAACTACAGCTCAGAGATGAGCAAATTGAGGAGGGACCCTCAAAGGGGACATATTTCAGTGCCCCTCACACCACACCACTGACCTGTGTGGAGGGCTGTTCTAGGATTGTAATCATTAGTGTCTTCTCTCTGGTCCCTGCTAGGTCAAAATTTAGCCACGGATAAACCCAGTTAGGACTTGAGAGAAACACAATGGTCTTCTTTCTTTTTAGGAGAGTCTGTGAGATCCTTAAGAACTAGTCTTGGACTGGGACCAAATGGGCAGATGTTGGGGCCAGAAGAAGATAAACTAACACTGGAGCTGGAGAAGTACCCACAAAGGAGGCTGACACCTGGAGGGGCATCCCTTCCATGGGATTTGGATCATAATCTCAAAAGACGCAATCCTGAACACCACAATCCCAAATGTTGAAATCCCAAAAGATCAAAATCCCTAAAGTCTAAAATCCCCAAAATCACAATCACAGGAATCATAGATAAATTTTAAAAAGAGCAGCACCACATAGAAAATGAATATGAACATATTCTCCAAGAAAAGCCATGTCCTAAAAGAAAGAAAAAGCAGCTATTCATTGTAATGCAAGACTTCAAAATACAGTTAATGATTGTAAAAGCTAGCCATCTCTTATAGAGTATCTCTGTGCAATTGCCCATAACCTATCCCTGTAACATACTTTTTCATATGTTGATTTTTTTAGTTGTTTTGTTGTTGTATTCTTTTTTTTTTTTTTTAGCTTTTCCCACTATTTTAAATTGTCAGCATTGTTTTTGACAATTCACTATGCTCTGTATTTTTTCTTGGCATCATTTCCAGTATTGGAGGTATAAATTGTGTAGAGATTTTGAGAGTTCTAATTTACTTTATGCAAATTTGACTCCACAAAAGTACACACAACGTTGACTTGTGTATACTTGTGTGTGTACATACAAATGTCAAAAGTCCCTCAATAAATGAAGAGATGTCCTTTTTGTACATCTGCATTTGTGAAAGACAAAATTTCTTGGCTCTCTGGGTGATGGCATATGCAGTAGTGACCCATCACAATTTTCGACAGATCCCGTCAAAGGCCCCAGTTGCTTAGCACCGTATTTCAGATGACCACAGTTATAAAGTGGAGTGCACACAATTACCAACCATAGTGACATGCATTTATTCATTTCCCTTTTTGTCCTGTTTCTTTATAAATATGGTTCATCTACTCATACTGTTACACCCACACAACTGTTTTTAGTATGTGTATTTATGCTTGCAAAAACAGGTATGTTATCATTGCTTATTTTACTGTGTAAAGTGGCCTATGAAGTATTCTTTCATGTTTTTATGTGTTTCTCAAGTAAACCACCTTTTAAAATGTAAATAAGCCTGAGCAATATAGGGAGACCCTGCCTCTACCAAAAATTTAAAAATTAATCTCTCTCTCTCTCAGTTTGAACTCTCACCAGCGTAAACTGCTTAATCTATCTCATTTACCAAGCTTTTAGAAGATGGCCCTACTCCAGTTTGGCATTCAGATCAGCTAAAGTGCCTTTTAAATGTATTAAAACATCCTGGATACTAAACTACTTGACTAAGTTTTAAATCCAAACCAAACATTGATACAGGAAAATTATGTTCTGCAAAAGTAAACAGCTGTTTCAACATTATATGGTCTAGTTATAGAAAAGAGTGGTGGGAAATATTTCTATTAAATGAATTTGCGTTGAGTAATTCTACATATTCATCACAGAATATTTCTGAAGACTTATTTTAAATATATTTTTTATCATAGTTCTACATGTCAGGAAAGGCTGTTCTTGTGAGCACTTGTAAAATATGTCTGTGCCAATAATTGAGTTGTCTCTCAGCTCCAAACCCTCCCTCCTATTCTTCTTTTTTTTTTCTTTGTTTTTCATGGGGATTTTTGTGTGTGTGGCTTTTTTGTTTTTGTATTTTTGAGACAGGATCTCACTTTGTCACCCAAGCTGGAGTGCAGTGGCTCAATCATGGCTCCCTGCAGCCTTGACTTCCTGGGCTCAGGAGATCCTCCCGCCTTAGCTCCCCAAGAATTTGGGATTACAGGTGCGCACTACCAAGCTGATCTAATTTTTATATTTTTTGTAGAGATGGGGTTTCATCATGTTGCCCAAGTTGGTCTTGAACTGGGCTCATGTGATCCACCCACCTCAGCTTCCCAAGGTGCTAGTATTGCAGGTGTAAGCCACCGCAGCCAGTCCCTCTCTCCTATTTGTTAGTGGATCCTATCAAGAAATGGCAATTTCTTGATAGGATCCACTAATGGGGGCACAAAATAAGACTGGAAGGCTTGAGGTAAACGTGCCTTAGGCCTTTGTGTTTGCATACTGTTCTTGTCAGGTCACTCTGAAAACAGCTCTCCCCAACAGCAGCCTTGATTCAAGCTTCTAGCTTCTTCAGTCCCTAGGGGTCTGAGTCCTGCTTCTGTAGAGTTCCTCCTCTAAGCTTTTAGGTTATGGTAATCCCTTCTCTGGGTTACCTCAGTCATCTTTTTATTTGCTTTTCAGACTCCAATGTCTGTTTAACTAATTCCCTATATTAAATCCCCTCTATTTAAAAACCTAGTGTGGTTTCTAACTGGCCCCTGACTGATAGTTTACTTAAAAACAATCTATCTCATAGAATTGATGTCAAGAACTCAATGAGATTATTTATGTATTTATTTATTCATTCATTCATCCATTTACTTTTTATTTGTTTATTTATTTGAGACAGGGTCTCTCTCTGTCTGCCTGGTTGGAGTCAGTGGTGTGATTATGGCTCACTCACTGCAGCCTCAACCTCCCTGGCTCAAGAGATCCTCTTGCCTCAGCTTCATGTAGCTGGGACCACAGGCACATGCCAACACACCTGGCTAATTTTTTTGTTTGTTTGTTTTTAGAGATGAGGTCTCACTTTGCTGCCCAGGCTGGTCTCCAACTCCTGGGCTCAAGTAATCCTCCTGCCTTGGCCTCCCAAACTGCTTAAATAAAGCACTTGACCATAGGTTAATGTGTCTGACACATAAGAGATATTCGGTAAATTTTCACTGAAGTCTTAAATGGATGAATGAATAAATATTATCCAAATATGATTTATTTTTATTAGGCTTAATATAGATTGTGATAAAATAATAAAAATGAAAATTGATAAAATTTCAGTTGAGGATGTGAAATAATTTTTCTTCGTGAAAATAGTTTCAGGGATAGTAGTATGTGTGTCAGAGGAAGTTTGAAATTGATATTTTGTATCAGCTAAGTCGTTGGTAGGAAATGTTTAATGAGTAGACCTAACAGCATGTTCTCTGAGCAGAGAATGATGCTAGGTATACTTTCTCATTGCTTGAATGGAGAAGTCTTCTGTAATTCAAAAATAAAAAATAGACTCTACACAATCTTTTTTTTAACCCTGCAATATAGCATAATGGTTATAAACACAACTGCCTTGTTCTGCCACATCCTAGCTATGGATTTACCATAGGTGAGATATTAATCTCTTCCTATGTCAGTGTTCTCACCTGTAAAATGAGAATAATAATAGTCTCTTCAAGGATTATAGTGAAAATTAAATTAGTTTACATAGGGGGCTGTGCTTGCTACCTGGAGCAACCATGGTTGTGGCTCTTCCGGGACTGGGGCTAGAATAAATGGCGCCCACCAACTGCTTCTCTTGCCCTGCTCCAGTGCTGCAGAAATGGACTTCATTTCCTGAGGACTGGGCTGCAGTGGTCTTTGGGCTTGGCCTCGGCCATCAGCCACCTGGCTTAAGGAAGCTTCCATCCCTGCAGAGGAAAAGGAAAAATGAGTGGAAGGAGATGCTGGCAAGGTTGCAGAGAAAAGGAGATGCTTATACACTGTTGGTGGGAGTGTAAATTAATTCAGCCATTGTGGACAGCAATGTGGTAATTCCTCAAAGAGCTAAAAACAGAGCTACCATTCAGCCCAGAAATGCATTATTAGGTATATACACAAAGGAATATAAATCATTCTATCATAAAGACATATGCATGCATTTGTCACTGCAACACTATTCACAAAGGCAAAGATATGGAACCAGCCTAAACACTCATCAATGGCAGACTGGATAATGAAAACTTGTTACATAAACACCATGGAATACTATGCGGCCATAAAAAGTATGAGATCATGTCCTTTGCAGGAACATGGATGGAGCTAGAGGCCATTTTCCTTAGCAAAGTAATGCAGGGACAGAAAACCAAATACTGCATGTTCTCACTTATAAGTGGGAGCTAAATGATGACAACTCATGGACACAGAGAGAAGAACACACACTGGTGTCTACTTGAGGGTAGAGGGTGGAAGGAGGGAGAGGAGGAGAAAACATAACTCTTGGGTCCTAGGCTTAATACCTGAGTGACAAAATAATGTGTACAACAAACCCCTGTGACACAAGTTTACCTACATAACAAACCTGCATACATACCCCTGAAGCCAAAATAAAAGTTTAAAGAAATAAAAAAATAAATAAGTAAATAAATAAAACAGTTAACACATGAAGTGTTTAAAACAGTGCCTATCATGTTAATAAGTACTATATAGTATTTCTCATTATTATCTTTATGTAAAATATGCTACCTGAGATGAGTAATTTTGTGTGTCAACTTGACTGGGCCACAGTGCCCAGATATTTGGTCAAACATTATCCTGGATGTTTCTGTGAGGGCATTTTTTGGATGAGATCAACATTTAAATTGACAGACTTTGAGTAAAGCAGAGTGCCCTCTATAATGCGGGTGGTCCTCATCTAACCAGTTGCAGGCCTTCACAGAACAAAGACTGACCTTCCCGAAACAAGAATGAATTCTGCCAGCAGACAGCCTTTGGAATTGAACTACAATATTTTCTCTTCCCTCGGTCATTTGGCTGCCAGCCTACTCCACAGATTTTGGACTCACCAACTTCCATAATTTTGTGAGCCAATTTCTTAAAATAAATCTGTTTCAATAGATAATCTATATAAATAGATAATTCTAGAGAGCTAGATCTAGATATACATAGGTACACACATACACATAGAAACAGATCCTCCATTGGTTCTGTTTCTCTAGAGAACTTTGACTAGTACAGGACCTAAGCCAGCATCAGACACAATCATAGGCATTGGAGACTTGTGGGGTCTAGGTTGCTCCAGATTGTCTGTTTGCCATATTAGGCTCCATAGAGAAACATAATTTGTTTTTAAAGCAACAGTTTACTTTGATCTGTAAAAACTACAGGTAACCCCTGCATCTGGGATGATAGTTTATACATAGTAAGCATCAGTAAATATTTGATAAATATTTTTTAGACAACACAATTTAAAGCACCTAAAGTTATCTAATGGCATCATATTCTAACTACTAAAAACAAACAAACAAACAAACACTCCTGGAAAGCTTAACCTGAAGATCTAAAGTAAAAGTCATAGCCAAAATACTGTGGTGTAGAGAAGTAGTGGAATTTGGAAACTGGAGATCTAGAGTTTTGCCACCCTTTTTCTCTCCCTGAAAGATAATTTTCTTCTGAAAAATCAGTGTTTCACAATACAATGCAATGCAAAGAGATTTATTAAGAACAACACTTTTCTTCATGCTATACCTAATTATAGTTAACATACATACATGATAGATTTGCTCCCATAAACTAATTAAATACTAGTGCAGGGATATAGAATTGCTGAACAAGTGCAGGATGGTTGATTTAAAGCTTATGTGTTCTCTGCTGTATGAATCATACAGACCATTATCTCTATAAGGGGCAATGATGAATGGGCAGGTATTGATTTCAGAATTCCAAATAATGTCAGCTTTCTTAAATTATAGGATAGAAGTTATTGAAGTGGAGACTGATGCCTTTGTGGGACCAGAGGCCAAAGGACAAAGTGTCTCATTAAAAAAAGGAAAGAAGGGGAGAGTTCTCTCTAAGGAAAACACTCTTAAGGAACAGAGAATTTGATATCTAGTTCTATGCCAAGCCCAAATAAACAGTTACTTTACTACCATTGCAAAACTACGTGGTTTCCGTAGAAGCTGTACATGATACTCATGAGAAAATGACTTTGTACTATAGCAAGTGTCATTTGTTTCATCAGATAACTGCAAGAAGTTGGGAGTTCTCACTAATCCCAAGAATAAACGGATAGCATAGCAGAGACCACCTCTCTGGCAATACAACTGATTTGTAATTATCTCTTAGCCTTAGATGGCCTTTGTTTGCAGCTCACTCCTTCTGAATTACCAGAGGAGTGAGCCATGATCTCAGAGACAGATCATTCTCTCTTCCCACCCACAATTCCTGATCTCCTAATCCTAACCTGAGTCTTCTCTTCCTAATCATAAGGTGGAACATCCTTTCCCAAGAGACTACTGACATATACTAAAGTTCACACAGGGCTCCAGTTGACCAACAAATTAATCTCATTTAGCACTTCACATGAATGGTGAAATCAATTGCATGTTTAGTGATGACAATAAATCTCTACTCCCTATCCCATTGAAAGCTTTACCATAATGTCTGTCTGCGTTGGGGTTATACTTTCAACATCTGCTGTTGCTACACATAAAAGATGAAGTTCAAACGTGTGACACATTCATGAGTATATTTAAATAGGCTTCACATTATGTGAATGAATCTGTAGTTCTGAGCCTTTTTTCTCCCATTCTATAAAGCATTCAAGAATGTGTGTGTGCGTGCGTGTGTGTATGTGAGAGAGAGAGAGAGAGAGAGATAGAAAGTAGTTGATATCTAATTTAATATTTTTAAAATGCTTTCTTATTCCACCACCCTCCAGAAGTGACTCCCAGGATGTTAGAGAACTAACCCACCGAGGGCAATGCTATCTCAGATGAAGCTACTGAATTACTAAATTTAAAAATAAACCACAGTTTTCCACTCAACCATAATGAACAAACTGTTACTGGGCTTGCCCTTTGACAGCTAAAAGAAATTCAAACTGGGAAAAATACAGGAAATGATTGTTTTTAGACATTGGCAGCCCATCACTATGCTTCCTAATGGAGGGATGCAAATGTGGTCAGCCTGACCATCAGCCCCCAGCTTGCTCTCTGGAGGGACTTTCCAGACTGAGGCACAATGAGATGCCAGAGTGCTTCTGGCTGTCCAGGCATTCAAAGGCAAGGGGCAGGATCCCCCACCTCACCCCCTCTTCAGCATTTCAAATTCCACTGCCTTGAGGCCCTCTTCTCCTCTAACCTGGAATACTGATATTTCTTCCCAAATTTATCTTCCTCCTTTCATTTTCACACCTAAAAATCCGTCCTTGAAATATAGATCAGATTGCTTTTTTTCTAAAATATAAATGTGATTGCAATTATTTCAGTTAAAATTATTAGGTGACTTCCTCTGCCTTTGGAATACATTAAAAATAGAAGCATGGAACACAAAATTTTAGTGGCCTGGCTTCTATATATTACTACTCCCATCTCAGAGTAAATAGATAGGAGCAGTAACTCTGCCTTGCTTCTCTACCTCCACATCTGACACTCCAATCTTACCAGTAGTTGCCTGAATAGGACATTCTTTCATAAGCTCATGGCCAGCTTCATGGGCACACAATCTGTGTGGCCCAAGAGGACCTTGTGCTCACAACGGCCCCGTATTTGGTTTAAGACTCTGCTGTCGCCATCTTGAAATACTCAATAATTTTTAAGAAAGTGCCCCATATATTCATTTTGCACTGGACTCCACAGGCACATGCGTACACACATACACACACACACACACTAACACACACACACAGACACCTAGAATAAGACAAGACACATGAGGAATGGAATAGTGTGTGGGTGGAATATAAAGAGCACTGGGGCACTTAGGTTTGAGTTTCAGCCCTATGAGATTTTAGCTCTTAACTTCTTTTAATCTGTTTCATTACCTGTAATGAGGATTCAAATACCACTCCTGCATACCACAATGGGCCTGTTAAAAGAATTGGCTGAAATAATATAAAAGTTCGTAAACAGTAAAATACAGTTAAGGGTTTTAATCATATCATCATCATCTTAATTGGTTTATTTGGTTCAGTTAATATCAACTAATCTTCATTTCCAGAAGGAAGTATTAAGCATGTCAAAGAAACTCATTATCTATTATTCTCCAACAAAAACTAGGAGGGCTTTAATAGTGGATTTGTAAAGTTTGTATTCAAGAATTGCATGAGTTTAGAAAAAAATGTTTATAATACGCTCCTCGTAATATAAATGAGAATATCTTGGCTATTGTGTAAGGAACAAATTATAGGTCAACTAAAGCAGAAATTACGAAAATATTTCACAATTGAATCATCTATTAATTTATTTTGAAGAGGATGCCGGTTCCTGTGAAATGAACACACTCATGTTGCTGGAAGAAATGGAGAAAGAAAATGTCGATCCATACAACAGAATATTATTCAGCAAGAAAAAGGAAGAAGCTACTGATACATGCTGTATGATGAACCTGAAAAACAATGCAAAGAAAGAAGCCAGATGCAAAAGATCAGATATTTTATGATTCCATTAAATGAAATTTTTAGAAAAAGCAAATCCATAGAGATAGAAAGTGATCTGTGGTTGTCTGGGCCTGAGGTTGGGAGTGCAACTGATTGCAAATGGCACACAGCAACTTTTTGGAGTAATAGGAATGACTTAAACCCAGATTGCAATGATGGTTGCACAGCTATGTGAGCTTCCTAGAAATCATCTAATTATACAAACAGTGAGTGATTTCATAATTGTACCTCAATAAAGCCACTCAAAAAAGAAAATAAGAAGGGAAGGAAAGGGGGAAGAAAGGAAAGAAAGAAGACAGACATGAGAAAGACAAAAGAAAATAAAAAGAAGAGAAAAACTCACTGCTATACAATGATCACTCCTGGCCCTAGCCCCACACTGCTTAGCACCAGCTCTAATACCAGCTTTGTGATCTTGGCCAGTTGTTTAATAAATGAAAGCTTAAAATGTCTTCCACTGATCTTAAAGGAAAATGAAACAGATTTGTTAATAGCTGTTGAGATGACCTCCCCTTCTCTTCATTAGAATTTCCTAGCTTCTTATTTTCACTAGGAAGAAAAAGATCATATCAAAATAAACACCTCAGTTTGCAAACTAAAATTTTGTTTGGCTATTTCTCCTTCTCTCTTGCAAGAAAATTTCTTATTCTGAATTCTTGAATCCATCATCTTTTTTTTATTTTTTTGCATCATCATTCTTCCCCTTTCTGTGAATCCTCCTTGACCTATAAATGTACTCAAACCTCTCAAATTTAAAAACAAAACAAAACAAAACTCTATTTACTGTTCTTGAGCAGGGGTGGAATTTGTAATTACTAATTAGTCATACCTTAAATCTTCCTCCCTTGAGAATCACCAATAAGCTCCTGAATGCCAGATTCTGTAGTAGTTTCTCCAACCTCCTCAATGGTCTTTCTATAGCTCACATCTCCATAATGCAATATTTTTTGAAACCATTTACTTCTGGTACTGCTAGGGTATTCTGGGTTATGTTATTTTTCTCCTGCCTCTCCTACTTCTTCAGAGGCTAATTTTCATGCTTCATTTCCCTAGCTATTTTTAAATGGAGCTTTTCATCTAGGTTCAAACATGTATGTGCCATACTATTCTATATCCTACACTCTACCCCCACCACCAGGCCTCTTTCATTTTTACAGTTTCAACCCCTGCCGCGAAGATTTTCAATCCTAACTTCTACCACCATCTCCAGGCCCACATTTTTAACTTCTTTCTGGATAACTCCACCTGTATGTATAATTTGCAACACAAACTTAACATGCCCGACTCCAACTCAAAAGCTTGTGCTCATTTCAATCTGCCATAATAACTCTTAAAAATATGTAAAATGTAATACTAGTTTCCGTTTGTTGGAACTATAGTAGGATATGGAGATTTTGAAAAGAAAGGCAAGAGGGCTCAAGGTGAATATGGCCTTGAATAATTTATTCAGGGGAAGAACTAAACATCCTATAACATTGCAAGGAAAAAAGCAGGACTGTTGCCCACAATTTGATTTAATTATTACTTCAATTTAATTCCTTTTTCATAGGTTCTCTTGACTTGCCCTAATTCCATCCACCAAGCTGCACTCCTGGGCTTCCAGAATTTAGACTTAATTCTTTAGGATGACCAAACTGAGGAAATTCTGCACTTGATTGTCTGCCAGTAGACTGTACCACTTGACTTGGTGATTCCTGTAACAGAATATTAATCTTGAAGAATTACCACCCTGATATTGGTCCATACTTGGGTGTGGCTCTAGTGTTACAGGATTTCTTCGGTGCTGCTTTGCCAGTTGGAAATGCTGCAGCCACCACTGCCTCTATCCAGGACTTGCTTGGGCCCACTGGACTCACTCCACCTGCTCAGCTTTGCAGGTTGTGCTTAATTCATGCCCACTCAGATGCCATTCCTGCCACAGCTCCACATCCAGCCCACTGCTGGACTGGGCATGCTGTGAATGGCTTCCATGGCACCCAAGTGCCAGTATCTAGATGAGGGGAACATGGTAGCACCCAAAAACCCAGAGATGATAGCAACTGTGGAGCCCCAAAGAGTGTTACAGCTCTTGCTCAAGGAGTCCCAACATCTGAGCCTCCAGAAATGTCACAGATCTTTGCTCCTGCAGCTTGGTGAGGTGGGGGAGGGGGATGTTACAGCTCTCTTTCTCCTGTGGTCCCATGAGCAGGAGCATGTTACAGCTCTTTTATTCCCGTTGTCTGCAGCTCAGCAAGTTCTGGGCTCTTGTCCCACAACCAAGAGGAATGATGTGCATAGACACCAGAGAGAGAGTAAGGCAGAGAAGTATTTTATTGAGTGACAGAAGAAAAGCTCACAGCTGCAAGAGGGAACCCCAAAAGCAGAGGTAGCTGCCCATGAGGCTGAGTCTGGGGTTTTTAGGGGCTTAGAATGAAGGAGCGTGTGCTGATTGGTCCATGGGCAAGCTTGGAAAAAGTACAATTTGATTGGTTAAAAGACATTATCCAGAAGGAACCAATGGAGAGAGAGGGTAAGACAGGAATAGAAGTTCTAACTTCAGTCATGGGCTCTATCCTGATCTGGCCTCTTGGTTTTCAAATTTTAAACTGGCTTTGGCCTGAAGGTCTGGTTTCGCCAGGGACCCATCCCTGTCTGCCTAGGAATTTGTCTGTCTTCCATCACTGTCACCAGTACTGCAGCAAGCTGTGGAAGACAGAGTCAATAACCATAACAGAGAGACTGCTAACACAGCCATTGCTGTTGCATCATTGCCTTGCAAGAGCAAACAAAAAATAAGACAGCATCCTCAGCAGATTCTGCCATCAATTACTTTAATTTCAGAAATCATTTGCATTTAAAATATATTAGATTCAGGAGTGCTTTGGTGGTCCTTGAATTTCAGAGTATTTTTCATTCAGATTGAAATGTCACTAGCTTCTAAGTGAATGACAGAAAAAGCTAAAGTGATCTGTCACTGGAAATTGCTCCTGAATTCTAAATATAAATCTACTCTGATGTTAAAAGAAAAAATAAAGGCTTTCAGTAAAAATCTCACCAAAAATATTTTCCCTCTTTACTAAATACATACACTTTAATTGACATTTTTAAACTTTATTATAAAAAATGTCAAAATACACCTATCACCCAGATGTAACAATTATTAATATTTTCAACATTTGTTTCTATTTTTACTGACATCTTAAACCTTACTGTATCAGGGTGCCCCGCTAAAAGATATGGGCATTTTTCTACCTAACTATAATAATATTACTGTACCTAACTCAATAATAATTTATTTTCAATAATAATTAATTTAGTGTCCAGTTCATATCCAAAATTACCTAAGGTCCTCAAAATATCTATCTATTTACAGTTGAATTTGTTCAAATTAGTATTAAAAGTCCGCCTATTACATCTAGTTTCTGCCTTTTAAGTCTCTTTTAATTCATAATACTTTTAATGTCTATAGTTTTCCATTTGAAGAGAGAGCTGTACTTTTTTGTTACCATGTCTATAATTTCTTTCACTGAATGTGAACTTCTTCATTTGTGAAAATGATAATAACTCCAAATTATTTTCTGAAAAAAATGACAGTAAGGTATTCCATCTATAAATGAATTTATGTCACACACAATACCATATAAAGCCTAGCATAATTTTGAGGGTACAGTAAGATAAAAGGTCAGAAGCAATTCTATTATATGAAAATTTTTTCCTAAACACATGGTATCAGAGACCTTTAGAAGAGGTGGTAATGTAGAAAAACAAAAATCCATTTACTAAAGTTGATTTAAGAAAGCTGACACATTGGAGGGCACTTCTTAGGTTTTTGGAATTGTCATAAAGCATATTATCAACATGAGTGTTAGAATTGCGAACACAGTCAATGCACATAAAGGTCAAAGTAATTATAATTTCCACCAACAATAGATGAGTTTATTTACCTAAAAATTTGATTTCTCCTCAAAAGTAAGCCAGGAAATGCCAGAAAATGAGAAAGAGAGGGACAGAAAGAGAGTAAGAGACAAGTATACATAACCTCAAACTACAGTCTTTACTCATTATCATTTTATTCAGATAAGAGCAGGAAGGTTCTAATCAATGAGCCATGCAATCTGCATGCATTCCATAACACTTACTAATCTAAGAAATTTAACAATAAAAAACCTTACACTAACCATCAGAGAAATGCAAATCAAAACCACAATGAGATACCATCTCACACCAGTCAGAATGACTATTATTAAGAAGTAAATAGGCCGGGCGCGGTGGCTCATGCCTGTAATCCCAGCACTTTGGGAGGCCAAGGCGGGCGGATCACGAGGTCAGGAGATCGAGACCATCCTGGCTAACACAGTGAAACCCCGTCTCCATTAAAAATACAAAAAAATTAGCCGGGCGAGGTGGCGG
This sequence comes from Symphalangus syndactylus, assembly GCF_028878055.3. Lineage (NCBI taxonomy): Eukaryota > Metazoa > Chordata > Mammalia > Primates > Hylobatidae > Symphalangus > Symphalangus syndactylus. Next base: position 63,717,723 of record NC_072426.2, read on the forward strand.
GCACCTGTAGTCCCAGCTACGCGGGAGGCTGAGGCAGGAGAATGGCGTGAACCGCGGGGGGCGGAGACTGCAGTGAGCAGAGATCGCGCCACTGCACTCCGGCCTGGGTGAAAGAGCGAGACTCTTTCTCAAAAAAAAAAGGAAGAAAAAAAGAAGTAAATAAACAACAGATGCTGGTGAGGCTGAAGAGAAAAAGAAATGCTTCTATACTGTTGGTGGAAATGCAAATTAGTTCAGCCACTGTGGAAAGCATTTTGGACATTTCTCAAAGAACTTAAAATAGAACTACCATGCAACCCAGCAAACCCATTACAGTGTATATACCCCCAAAGAAAATAAATCTTTCTACAGAAAAAGACACATGCACTCACACTCATCAGAGCCCTCTTCACAATAACAAAGACATGGAATCAACCTAGGTGCCTATCAACAGTGGACTGGATAAAGAAAATGTGGTATATATACATCATGGAATACTATGTAACCATAAACAAAAGAAAATCATGTTCTTTGCAGCAACAGGAATGCAGCTGGAGGCCATTATCCTAAGCCAATTAATGCAAGAACAGAAAACCAAATATCGCATGTTCTCATTTATAACTGGGAGCTAAACTTTGGGTAAACATGGACACAAAGATGGCAACAATAGATCCTGGTGACTGCTAGTGGGGAGAAGGAGGGACCAGGGCAAGGGTTAAAAAACAAATTATTTGGGTACCATGCTCACTACTTGAGTGATGGAATCATTCGTACTCCAAATCTCAGCATCATGCAATATACCCAAATTTGCATATGTACATTTAACAAATTTGCACATGTACCCTCAGAATTTAAAATTAAAGTTAAAATCTTTTTTTTTTTTTTAATTTCAGCAGGGAGCCAGAGGCCTGTTTTGGTTTATCACCTCTACAAGTTAAATTAAGATGCTTGATCTTATATAACATCCTGTTATAGAGTAAGTTTTAAGATGGCCTCAGAGTAGCATCTGCTTTTAACCATAATTTGAAGAATACCATAAATGGATCAGAACAATCTCTTTATTTTAGAGAATATAGGGAAAGGGTTGAATTTGCAACCCAGTCAGTCCCCTTCCATTTTACCTTCTAGAAATTTCCCCTCAACATAGTAACTCACAGCAGTTTATCCTTCAAAAAAATTCCCCAGAAAAAGAGTTAATTGGTTTGAGGAAATATTTTTTGACATATTATATAAACAGGCCCTATATCCAGGAGTTGAAGACATATATCTAGGGGTTGGATGTATGCCCTATATTTGAGTTGGAATTCGAATAGACAGAAATCTCCTTAAAACAAAGGTTATTGAACAGTCATGAGAGTCTTAAAATGACATTTATTTATCTATATAATATTTTGGTGAAAGAAGGAAACAGAGAGAAGCTAGTGCATTTGGAAGGCCAACTGTGTCAGGATAGATGCTTTGAAATACTTTTTCACTAATATCATAGCATCCTAGAATTTGAAAAGAAAACATTAAAGGAAATAAATTTGGAAAAAGAGGATATGAAAAGTAGGGTTGTTCTATTTTACTGAAGAAAGATGAATATATCCTCAACAAAATAGTAGCAAAAATATTCAACAAAATACTAGCAAACCAAATCCAGTAGTTTATTAGGAGGATTATGCATCATGACCAAGTGGGATTTTTACCAGGTATACAATATAATATGCCACAGTAATAGATGGAGGGAAAAAAACACATAACCACATGATCATCTCAACTCATGTAGACAAAGCATTTGACGAAATGCAACATCATATCATGAGAAACACACTCAACAAAGTAGGAATAGAAGGGAACTTCATCCACATGATAAAGAGAATTTTTGGAAACCTCATAGGCAATATTAATGCACTGGTGAAAGATAAAAATTTCCTAAAATTAGAAGCAAAACAAGAATACCACTTTCACCATTTCTATTCAACACTGTACTGAAGTTCTAGTTGTCTACTAAGGCAAAAGAAAGAAAGACAGAAAGAGAGGAAAGGAGGAAGAGAGGAGGGAGGAAGGGAAAGGAAGGAAGAAGGGAAAGGGAGGAAGGAAGGGAGGAAGGGAAAGGAAGGCAGGAAGGCAGGAAGGAAAAGAAAAGAGAAATGAAATGCATCTAAATTGGAAAGAAAGATGTAAAGTTATTTCTTTTCACAAAAAGATGATCCTATATATAGAAAGTCCTAAATAATTTACAAAAATTATTGTTAGAGCTAATAAGTTCAGCAAACTTGCAGGATATAAGGTTGATGTTAAAAATTCAATTATACTTATATATGCTAGCAATAAAGAAACATAAATTATGAAAACAATCTCATTACAATAACATCAGAAAGAATAAAATACTTAGAAACAAATTTAACCAGCATAGTTGAAGGACTTGTACACTGAAAAGTATAGATCACTGTTGAAAGAAATTACAGTGCTAAATAAATGGAAAGAGTACATGTTCACAGATCAGAAGACAATATTTTAAAGATGGCAATACTATCTAAAGTGATCTGCAGATTCAATGTAATCACTATTAAATCATAATAATATTTTTATAGAAATGGAAAAGCTCATTCTAAAATTTATACGGTATTGCAAGGGATCCCAAATAGCCAAAAGAATCTTAAAAAAGAAAAGCAAAGTTTGAAGAGTCACACTTACTGATTTGAAAACTTACTAAGAGGGACAATAATAAAAATAGTGTGGTATTGATATATGGAAAACATATAGATCAATGGAATAGGATTGAGGATTCAGAAATAAATAAGCCAATACATCTATGGCCATTTGATTTTTTACAAAGGTGATAAGACTATTCACTGAAAAAAGAATACTCTCTTCAACTAATTATCTACATAAAAAAGATTGAAGTTGGACTTCCACCTCACACCATGCATAAAAATTGAGTTAAGATGAATCAAAAACCTGTATGTAAGAATAAAAATTATGAAACACAAGAAAATATAAGTTAAATCTTTGTGACCTTAGATTTGGTGAAGGATTCTTAGATATGTTATAAGAAACACAGCAACAAAAGAAAACATAGATAAGCTGGATTTCATCAAAATTAAAAACTTCGGTGCATGAAATGACATGATCAAAAAAGTGAAAAGATAACATACAGAATGGCAGAAAACATTTACAAATACAATATCTGATAAGAATCTAATATCCACAACACATACAGAACCGTTACAAATCAATGACAAAAGATAAACGACCCAATTTAGAAATGAACAAAGGACGTGAATAGATATTTCTCCAAGAATGGGCAACAAGCAGAAAAAAAAATGTTCAATATTATTTGTCATTAAGGAAATGCAAATCAAAACCACATTTCACACCCAAGTGGACAACTACAATTTTTTTTAAAAAAAGGAAAATAACAAGTATTGACAAAGATGTGTAGAAATTAAAACCCTTGTACGTTGCTGGTGGGAATGTACTGTGGAAAAAGTTTGGTCAGATTTTTTTTTTAAGTTCAACATAGAATTACCATATGACCCAACTATTCTACAATTCAGTCTGCACCCACAAGAATTGAAAACAGATGTTCAAACATAAACTTGTCTGTGGATGCTCATACTATTTACAACGGGAGGAAATAAACCAAATATCCATCAAGTGATGAGTAAATAAACACGATGTGGTATATCCACACAATGGAATAGTATTTAGCCATAGAAGGAATGTAGAACTGATATATGCTAAAATATGGATGAAACTCAAAAACATGCTGAGAGGAAGAAATTGTATGATTGCATTCATATGAATAGGTAAATCCACAGAAACAGAAAACAGATCAGTGGTTGCCAAAAACTAGGAAGTTTCTAGGGAATGAGGAGTGACTGTTAAATGGATGTGGGGTCTTCCTCTGGGGTGATGGAAATGTTTTATAACTAGATAGATGCCAAGGTAGTACAACATTGTGAATTTGTGAAATGCCACTGAATTGCACACTTTAAGTTGGCTAATTTTACTTGTGCATTTTACCACAATTTTAAGAAGATGAGAAAACATTCACAATAATAAGACAATGCAGAACAATTTAAAGTTTTTGAGGAGGGAAGCGACAGGACATGACATTTAGGAAAATAATGTTGCCAGAGCATGGAAGTTTCACTGGAGAGGGAAGAAATTTCAACCACAGGCAGTCACCAGCTTTTTATGATATGATTTATGACAATGAAAGTGGTCATGTGTGTGTGGAGCTGATATGAAATTGGAAGGATGAAAGTAAGGAGTGAATCATTCCAATATATTCCTTTTCATATAAATTTGATCTTTGAAAATCATTGTTTTCAAATGTTGTTCAAATGTTTCAAACAAAATCATTGTTTTCATTTGAAAATATATTCTAGATGCAGAATTCAAAAAGCATTAAATTAAAAGAGAGGCAAAAAGAATGATCAGAAAATATTAAGAGTCAACCAAGAATGAATGAATGCCTTGCCTATTGAAAATAAAATAAAATTATATTGGATAAATTTAGCTTCATGAAAATATTTGATGTTTCACGGAAATATTGAAAAAGAATAGTCCTTCCTTTTCCATGGTGCCTCATGTTTCCGAAAACTTTTCTTAGATTAGCCTCCAATTCTCTCACCTCCTCACCTCTTTAATTCAGCCTTCTCTATCTTTTACTTCAGTTGATTCTAATCTCTTGCTATTATCAACAATGTCACAATGAATAAAATTGTGCTTGTATTATTTCACAAAGGCACATTCACCATGGTAGAACAGATTTTCCAAGAGAACTTGCTGTAATTTTGATAGATATTGCCCAATTTCCCTTCACCTGACAATTGTAACTTTTTTCCTTGGTCATAAGCAATGCAAAGAGTATCCATTTATAACGTCAAAATTTGTGACATCTTCTAATATAGATGTGAAGTGACATCAAAATATAGTTTTAAATTGTGTTGTTCTTTTTATGTTTATACCGAGCACTTTTTCATATTTAAGGCCATTTCTTATGGTTATTTTCCATGTTATCTGCTAGTCATTTCATTTGCCTGCCTTTCTAATTGGACTCTGTTATTCTTTTCCCATTTCTAGGGAATCTTTACATATTAGGGACATTAGCCATTCTTGTTTAAGTTGCAAATATCTTTTCCAAGGATGCCATTTGTTTCTGGACTTTGTTATTGTGCCTTTACTGCCATGCCATATAGATATATAAAATAGGCTTTATATACCATATATATACATATATATATATAATATGCTAGTATTTTTCTGTTTTCTAATTTTGTTGATCTTGGATTTGAAGTCACAGTTAGAAAGACACTTTTTACACTACGTAGGAATAAGTTTGCTCATGTTTTCTTCTAGTAGTTAGGTGGCCTTATTAGCATACTAATAGGGTTTGGCTGTGTCCCTACCCAAATCTCATCTTGAATTCTACTCCAATAATTCCTGTGTGTTGTGAGAGGGACCCGGTGGGAGATAATTGAATCATGGGCGCAGTTTCTCCCATACTGTTCTCCTAGTAGTGAATAAGTCTCATGAGATCTGATGGTTTGATAAGGGAAACCTGTTTTGCTTGGTTCTCGTTTTCTCTTGCCGCTGCCATGTAAGAAGTGCCTTTTGCCTTCCGCCATAATTGTGAGGCCTCCCTAGCCACGTGGAACTGTAAGTCTATTAAACCTCTTTCTTCTGTAAATATCCCAGTCTCAGGTAGGTCTTTATCGGCAGCATGAAAACAGACAAATACACATACTATATGTATTTTTTTTTTTTTTGAGACAAAGTCTTGCTCTATCCCCTAGACTGGAGTGCAGAGGTGCGATCTCTACTCACTGCAACCTCTGCATCCCGGGTTCAAGCGATTCTCATGCCTCAGCCTCCTCCATGTAGCTGGGATTACAGGCATCTGCCACCACCCATGGCTAATTTTGTATTTTTAATAGAGACAGGGTTTCACAATGTTGGCCAGGCTGGTCTGGAACTCCTGACCTCAGGTGACCCACCCACCTCGGCCTCCCAAAGTGCTGGAATTACAGGTGTTAGCCACTGCACCTGGCCATGTATTTTTATTTATTGTCCACTTTATTCATTTGGAAATTACCCTCACTTAAAGAAATATGTCCAGCTTTGTCTTAGTCTATATAACTTCCCAATTGCACCATTTTTTAAACAGTCAAATTTATCCCACCTATTAAATAAGCAGAATAAATCCTCACATTTATTTGGGTCCATTTCTGGGCTTTCTGTTCTGTTACATTGGTCTGTGTACAGGCAGCTGCAGTACTGCACTATTTTAAATATTAAAGTATTATAGCATATATTAATATTTAGTAAGGCTAACCTCCTATTACTGCTCTACCTTTTCAGAGTTTTCCTGGGTATTTTCTTTTCTCATTGTCTGTTGTGAACTTCAGAATCAACTTATTTTGTTCCACAGAAACAACATATTGATATTTTAAATGGAATTACCTTTGATTTGTAAGTTAACTTAGAGAGAATGATGTCTTTACAATATTGACTTTTACTATCCGCATACATTGTACAGCTTCTCAAAGGTTCAAATCTTCTTTTATTTCTTTCATGAATATTAGGAAGCCTTTCTCTCTCATGTTTTTCTCATTTCAAATTAATTTTTTTCTATGTAATTCATCTTTTTTGTAGCTTCTCAATCTTTATATGGACTAATTAGTTGCTGATGAATATATGAAAACTACTGATTACCAATTTATGTGTAGTAATTTTTCAGATGGGAATTTTTTTCTTATTGAATAAAGCCCAGACTTTGTCTGTCTGTCTGTCTGTTTGTTTGTTTGTTTGTTTGTTTGTTTATTGAGATGGAGTCTCACTCTGTCACCCAGGCTGGAGTGCAATGGCACAATTTTGGCTCACCGCAAACTCTGCCTCCCGGGTTCAAGCAATTCTTATGCCTCAGTCTCCCGAGTAGCTGGGATTACAGGTGCACGCCACCAGGCCTGGCTAATTTTTTTATTTTTAGTGAAGACCGGGTTTCACCATGTTAGCCAAGCTGGTCTCAAACTCCTGACCTCAGTGATCTGCCTGCCTCAGCCTCCCAAAGTGCTAGGATTTCAGGTGTGAGTCACCGTGCCTGGCCTTCCCAGAATTGTTTAAAATACAATTAAACTGTCCAAAATTTATCTTTCTGGCACTATGTGTGATTTTTTTTTCCTCCACCTTCCTGTCCAGCCTCTCTGGTTCCCTTACTTTTTCTAACCATGCCACATAGTTTCATATTAATGTGGTTTTGTCTTTTTGCTTTGTTTCCATTTCAGCCACCAAATAGCCAAAGTCCAAATTATTAGTATTGGCTCCATGCAGCTTTCTCAAATGTCGAATTTATCTAGTGAGCATAGCTCCTGTCTCTCTTTTGCTGCAGCATGTTGCATAGATCTGGTCCCTCTCTTATATGCTACTTGATCAATTGCATTTCTATGATCCCCCTAGCTTTTGAGTTCCTTAACAGCCATGGCTCTTTTTAATTTCTATGTTCCTTTTGTATCTTGGATGAGTGCTTAGACCATAGTATATATATATTGAAGTACATAGAATAGATAGATAGATAGATGATAGATGATAGATAGATAGATAGATGATAGATAGATAGATGATAGATAGATAGATGATAGATAGATAGGGAGGTCAGTAGATGATGGAGATAGAAGATGAGATACATAGATACAGATAGAGAGATAGATGATAGATAGATACAAAAATACATATCAGTAGTTTCTGGACTTTATTCTTTCATAGACCAATAACATTTCAAAAAAATTTGGAGACAAGTACAAAGTTGTTACGTTTTGTTTGTCTAAATGAGAGCGTTAAAAAAACACCACAAAATGGTCTTCCTATCCATCTTCATTTGACATGAGAAAGGACATATTAACCCCAAATTAGTAATAAGGACATGAATCTTAAACTCAAGCATTGTCCTTTCAATTGGATAAATTTGGTAGGAAAATGGCAACAGCATAGTTTTGAATCTTCTCACTTCTGGAAATCATATAGAGCGATGAGGATAACAACACTATCAACCACAATAAAAAGTACAAACTACATCCTCAGCAAAATGACAATGCCAAATTTCCAAATGACATTGAGGTGTGGTCAAAACATCGGAGACCTGAAAAGCAGACCCAAGAAGCAGCATTGGTGCAGTCCCAGCATTGGGAAGAATGGGAGAAAGAGGGGCCTGGTAGTGGTCAGTCTCAGAGACTGACAGAAAACATTTTCTACTGAAACCATGCAGTCTTGCCATAATGGGAAATGCCAGGCCAAGACGGAATAGGGAGCGATAACTGGAGAAGGCAGAGGGAAAAACCATGGGTAGAGCTCGAGGAAGGCCTAAGATGACTAAACTCAGAAAATACTCCTTTTAAAAAGGGAAAGATACAGTGGAAGGCAATAGCTAGGATTCTTGTTAGCCATGGCTCAGAAGACTCAACGCTTTTGTACACTCTTGTGAGAACAAGGAAAGGTGGAGCTACACAGTGGGGTCATAGTTTTGAAGAAATAATTCATCACTGCAGCATGAGAAGAGGAAGAATTTGAGCAGAATAATCTGGAGAACTACCCTGGGCACTCCCTCACTCCACAGGAATCTTGCTAATGGCTAGACTGGAAAAAAACCAACATATTCAAGTAAGTGTAAGCATAACATCCAAACAAAGAAACTCTTTATTTTTTTAACTTGAATAACATGGGTTTTAAAAAGAAACTCTTTAAAAGAATATGAAGAAAACGTGTCAGAAAATAATGCTGTCACAAAGCAAATAAAAATTGTAACTCCTACATAAATAGACAAAAAAAAAACCAACCAACTCTGGACTTCAACTATGAAGTTGGCTGATAGTAAGAACAAGGCCAAAAGACTAAAATTACTTGACACAAAAATGTGTGGCACGATGAGAAAAAAATAAGTGGACCAATAAGACTGTAAGTTGGAGGGCAAAAAAATCATACATGTTTCCAGAAAGTCTTCTGGCGGATAAATTGTGGGGAGTTTAATTGCTCCACTAAACAAGTCTGGGCTTTTCTCAACAAGTAATGAAGGACAATTTAAGAGTCTTGAGGAGAGTGAGCTGATTCATTCTGTGTTTTTGGAAGATAACTTTAGTTCTTTGAGTGAAAGATAAATTGTAGAGACAAGAGAGTGATAAACTAGATCAGTTAAAAAAAAAACCATGGTAAAATCTCTGTTGATTTATTTATTCATCACCTATTTATTGAGTGTCTATGATGTGCCAGGAACTGTCTCAGGTCTTTGGAAATAACAGTGAACCATAAGAATCCCTGCCCTCAGGTAGATTATATTCTAACAAGGTGAGATCACTAATACAACAAACAGACATATACTGTGTCAGGTGATGATATGCACTCTTGAGGCAGGATAGGTAGTCAAGGAAGTAACCATGCTCTCAGGATATGAGAAGTGTGGCCAATGCACTGTCAGCACAATAAGCCCCAGGATTTGCATCGTAGCCAAACTCCTTCAAGCACAGCTATGTCCAGTAGGGGATTTCTTCCATAGAGAGCAAGTGTATTTTGATTTTGCCTATCCTCAAATTGACCCTTTGGTCATTAGAACAAGCATGTATAGCTACTGCGAATGTACACCCAGAGGGCTACCCAGAACATGCTTACTAGTTACGCTTCCTCCCACCCTCTTAGGAATAATCATGTAATACTCCCATAAAGAGCATTTACCCAGTAACAGTCAATGCTGCCATCCTCATGAGCAGCCTGCCTGGAATCCTCTCTCTCAGAGCACGATGTCTATTCTGCAACTAACTTTTGGAGTATTCTTTCTCCTTTGCAATAAATTGCTCTATGCTGCATCTCATTTGCTGTGTGTCTCCTATTTAAATTCTTTTAAACTAAGAAGACCGTGTGTTAGTCCATTCTCACTCTGCTATAAAGAACTTCCTGAGGCCGGGCACGGTGGCTCATGCCTAAAATCCCAACACTTTGGGAGGCCGAGGCTGGTGGATCACCTGAGGTTGGGAGTTCAAGACCAGCCTGACCAACATGGAGAAACCCCATTTCTACTAAAAATACAAAATTAGCTGGGGTGGTGGTGCATGCCTGTAATCCCAGCTACTCAGGAGGCTGAGGCAGGAGAATCGCTTGAACCCAGGAGGCAGAGTTTGCAGTGAGCCGAGATCACACCATTGCACTCCAGCCTGGGCAAAAAGAGCAAAACTCCATCTCAAAAAAAAAAAAAAAAGAAGAAAGAAAGGAAGAAAGAAAGAAAGAAAGAAAGAAAGAAAGAAAGAAAGAAAGAAAAAAAGAAAGGAAAGGAAGGAGAAGAAAGAAAGAAAGAAAGAAAGAAGAAAGAAAGAAAGAAAGAAAGAAAGAAAGAAAGAAAGAAAGAAAGAAAGAAAGAAAGAGACTGAGTAATTTATGAAGAAAAGAGGTTTAATTGACTCACTGTTCTGCAGGCTGACAAGAAGTATGGCTAGGAGACCTCAGGAAACTTACAATAATGGTGGAAGTTGAAGGGGAAGCAAGCACATCTTACTGTGGCAGAGCAAGAGAGAAAGAGGGAGAAGGGAGAAGTGCCACACACTTTTGAACCATCAGATCTCATGAGAACTCACTCATGAGAACAGCAAGGGGGAAATCTCGCCCCCATGATCCAATCACCTTCCACCAGGCCTCTCCCTCAACATTGGGGATTACAATTCAACATGAGATTTGTGTGGAGACACAGAGCCAAACCATATCATTCCACCCCAGCCCCTCCCAAATCTCATGTCCTTCTCAAATTTCAAAACACAATCATGCCTTCCCAACAGTCCCCCAGACTGTTAACTCATTTCAGTATTAATTCAAAAGTCCAAGTCCGAAGTCTCATCTGAGATGAGGCAAGTTGCTTTGGCCTATGAGCCTGTAAAATAAAAAACAAGTTAAGCTACTCTCAAGATACAATGAGGATACAGGCATTGTGTAAATAGACCCATTCCAAGAGGGAGAAATCAGCCAAAACAAAGGGGCTATGGGCCCCACGCAAATCCAAAACCCAGCGGGGCAGTCATTAAATCTTAAAGCTTCAAAATGATCTTCTTTGACTCTATGTCTCACATCCGGGCCACACTGATGTAATGGATGGTCTCCCAAGACCTTGAGCAGCTTTGCCCCTGTGGCACTGCAGGGTACAGCCCCTACAGCTGCTTTCAGGGGCTAGCATTGAGTGCCTTTAGCTTTTCCAGGTGTACAGTGCAAGCAGTCAGTGGATCTACCATTCTGAGGTCTGGAGGATGGTCACCCTCTTCTCACAGCTCCACTAGGCAGTGCCCAAGTAGGGACTCTGTCTGGGGGCTCCAGCCCCACATTTCCCCTTTGCAGTGCCCTGGTAGAGGTTCTTCTTGAGGGCTCTGCCCCTACTGTAGACTTCTGCCTGAACATCTGGGCATTTCCCTACATCCTCTGAAATCTAGACAAAGGTTCCCAAACCTCAACTCTTTCCTTCTGCATACTTGCAGGCCCAACACCATGTGGAAGCCACCAATGCTTAGGGCTTGCACCCTCTGAAGCAATGGCCCAAGCTGTACCTTGGCCCCTTTTATCCAAGACTGGAGCTAGAGCACCTGGGACATATGGCACTATGTCCTGGGGCTGCATAGGGCAGGGGGCCCCAAACCATTTTTCCCTCTTACACCTCCAGGAGGAGGCCTCCCTGTGATGGGAGGGCCTGCCACAAAAATCTCCGAAATGCCGTGGAGACATTTTCCCCATTGTCTTGGCTATTAACATTCAGTTCCTTGTTACTTGTGCAAATTTCTGCAGCAGGGTTGAATTTCTCCCCAGAAAAGGCATTTTTCATTTCTACCACATGGCCAGGCTGCAAATTTTCCAAACTGTAAATTCTGTTTCCCTTTTAAATATAAGTTCCAGTTTCAGATAATCTTGGTTCATGCATATGATCATACAGTTTTAGAAACAGCCAGGTTACATCTCGAATGCTTTGCTGCTTAGAAATTTCTTCTGCCAGATAACCTAACTCATCTCTTTCAAGTCCAAATTTCCACAGATCTCTAGGGCAGGGTCAAAATGCCACTAGTCTCTTTGCTAAAGCATAGCAAGAGTGACCTTTACTACAGTTCCCAGTAAGTTCCTCATTTCTGAGACCTCAGCCTCAACTTCATTGTCCATATCACCATCAGCATTTTGGTCAAAACCATTCAAAAAGTCTCTAGGAACTTCCAAATTTGCCCTCATCTTCCTACCTTCTTCTGAACCCTCCAAACTCTTCCAACCTCTGTCTCTTACCCAGCTTCAAAGTCACTTCCACATTTCAAGTATCTTTATACCAATGCCCCACTTTCCTGATACCAATTTTCTGTATTAGTCCCTTCTCACATTGCAATAAAGAACTACATGAGACTGGGTAATTTATGAAGAAAAGAAGTTTAATTGAGTCACAGTTCCACAGGCCATACAGGAAGCATGGCTAAGAGGCCTCAGGAAACTTAAAATCATGGTGGAAGGTGAAGGGGAAGCCAGCATATCTTACAAGACCAGAGCAGGAGAAAGAGAGAGAAGGGGGAAGTGCAAGACACTTTTAAACCATCAGATCTCATGTGAACTCACTCACTATCATGATAACAGCAAGGGGGACATCTGCCCCCATGATCCAGTTACCTCCCACAAGGTCTCTCCCTCAACACTGGGGATTGCAATTCAACGTGAGATTCAGGTGGGAATAGCACAGAGAATTATTTTGGGGTGGGGCAGTCAGAGAAGTCCTATCAGATGAGGTACCATTTGTACTGAGACCTGGACAAAGTGAAAGAAGCCATGAGCCAATCTCAGTGAGAAGACAGTACTTGGCAGAAGTCAGGAGCTGGGAGTACGTGTTAAAGCAAATGGGTTGGAGCCTTTCCATCATTTGAGATAGTGTTTAAACACAACCTGACACAAATAGAAGTACAAAATAACAAACCTATGGTTGTCTTAGATGTGGAGAGATATACTGTATGAAGACACCGAGAATGTAGAGGCTAGGAGACTGAGATTTGGAAACCCTCTAGGCTGGTTTTATCAGAGCAATGTCTTTTTGCTTAAGACAACTTATTCACCTTTGCCTGATGAACATAAAGCTAAGAACGTTGCTTCTGGAAGTGATTGGTCTTTTTTTTTTTTCCACCATGCTTTAGGAATAAGCCCAATTGCACTAGGGAGGAAAACAAAACAGGAAGGAGAATGATTTGGCAATCAACTAGGGGAAAAAGCCAGCCAGTTGTTTCAGGAACATGGTATTACAGTCCTTTCCAGCTTAAAAGGGAATGTTAAGTAGAGTTGACCTTTTTAAAAATGGTCTTTCCTCAGGGATGGAGCCAAGATGGCCAAATAGGAGCAGCTCCAGTCTACAGCTCCCAGCATGAGCGACACAGAAGATGGGTGATTTCTACATTTCCAACTGAGATACCAGGATCATCTCACTGGGGAGTGTCAGAAAGTGGGTGCAGGACAGTGGGTGCAGCACACCGGTGTGAGCCAAAGCGGGGCAAGGCATCGCCTCACCCGGGAAGCACAAGGGGTCAGGGAATTCCCTTTCCAAGTCAAACAAAGGGGTGACAGACGGCACCTGGAAAATCAGGTCACTCCCACCCTAATACTGTGCTTTTCCAATGGTCTTAGCACACGGCACACCAGGAGATTATATCCCGCTCATGGCTTGGAGGGTCCTATGCCCACGGAGCCTCGCTCATTGCCAGCACTACAGTCCGAGATCAAACTGCAAGGCAGCAGCAAGGCTGGGGAAGGGGCACCCGCCATTGCCCAGGCTTGAGTAGGTAAACAAAGCAGCCAGGAAGCTCGAATTGGGTGGAGCCCACCACAGCTCAAGGAGGCCTGCCTGCCTCTGTAGACTCCACCTCTGGGGGCAGGGTATAGCCAAACACAAGGCAGCAAAAACCTCTGCAAACTTAAATGTCCCTGTCTGACAACTTTGAAGAGAGTAGTGGTTCTCCCAGCACACAGCTGGAGATCTGAGAATGGACAGACTGCCTCCACAAGTGGGTCCCTGACCCCCAAGTAAACTAACTGGGAGGCACCCCCCAATAGGGGCAGACTGACACATCACACGGCCAGGTTCTCCTCTGAGACAAAACTTCCAGAGGAATGATCAGGCAGCAATATTTGCTGTTCACCAATATCTGCTGTTCTGCAGCCTCCACTGCTGATACCCAGGTAAACAGGGTCTGGAGTGGACCTCCAGCAAACTCCAACAGACCTGCAGCTGAGGGTCCTAATTGTTAGAAGGAAAACTAACAAACAGAAAGGACATCCACAGCAAAACCACATCTGTACGTCACCATTGTCAAAGATCAAAGCTAGAAAAAAACACAAAGATGGGGAAAAAACAGAGCAGAAAAACTGGAAACTCTAAAAATCAGAGCGCCTCTCCTCCTCCAAAGGAACACAGCTCCTCACCAGCAATGGAACAAAGCTGGATGGAGAATGACTTTGACGAGTTGAGAGAAGAACGCTTCAGACGATCAAACTACTCTGAGCTAAAGGAGGAAGTTCGAACCCACGGCAAAGAAGTTAAAAACCTTGAAAAAAGATTAGATGAATGGCTAACTAGAATAACCAATGCAGAGAAGTCCTTAAAGGACCTGATGGAGCTGAAAACCACGGCACGAGAACTACATGATGAATGCACAAGCCTAAGTAGCCGATTCAATCAACTGGAAGAACGGGTATCAGTGATGGAAGATCAAATGAATTAAATGAAGAGAGAAGGGAAGTTTAGAGAAAAAAGAATAAAAAGAAATGAACAAAGCCTCCAAGAAAATATGGGACTATGTGAAAAGATCAAATCTACGTCTGATCGGTGTACCTGAAAGTGACGGGGAGAATGGAACCAAGTTGGAAAACACCCTGCAGGATATTATCCAGGAGAACTTCCCCAACCTAGCAAGGCAGGCCAACATTCAAATTCAGGAAATACAGAGAACGCCACAAAGATACTCCTCGAGAAGAGCAACTCCAAGACACGTAATTGTCAGATTCACTAAAGTTGAAATGAAGGAAAAAATGTTAAGGGCAGCCAGAGAGAAAGGTCGGGTTACCCACAAAGGGAAGCCCATCAGATTAACAGCTGATCTCTCGGCAGAAACTCTACAAGCCAGAAGAGAGTGGGGGCCAGTATTCAACATTCTTAAAGAAAAGAATTTTCAACCCAGAATTTCATATCCATCCAAATTAAGCTTCATAAGTGAAGGAGAAATAAAATCCTTTACAGACAAGCAAATGTTGAGAGATTTTGTCACCACCAGGCCTCCCTTACAAGAGCTCCTGAAGGAAGCACTAAACATGGAAAGGAACAACTGGTACCAGCCACCGCAAAAACATGCCAAATTGTAAAGATCATAGAGGCTAGGAAGAAAGTGCATCAACTAACGAACAAAATAACCAGCTAACATCATAATGATAGGATCAAATTCACACACAACCATATTAACCTTAAATATAAATGGGCTAAATGCTCCAATTAAAAGACACAGACTGGCAAATTGGATAAAGAGTCAAGACCCATCAGTGTGCTATATTCAGGAAACCCATCTCACGTGCAGAGACATACATAGGCTCAAAATAAAGGGATGGAGGAAGATGTACCAAGCAAATGGAAAACAAAAAAAGGCAGGGGTTGCAATCCTAGTCTCTGATAAAACAGACTTTAAACCAACAAAGATCAAAAGAGACAAAGAAGGCCATTACATAATGGTAAAGGGACCCATTTAACAACAAGAGCTAACTATCCTAAATATATATGCACCCAATACAGGGGCACCCAGATTCATAAAGCAAGTCCTTAGAGACCTACAAAGAGACTTAGACTCCCACACAATAATGAGAGACTTTAACACCCCACTGTCAACATTAGACAGATCAATGAGACAGAAAGTTAACAAGGATATCCAGGAATTGAATTCAGCTCTGCACCAAGCAGACCTGATAGACATCTACAGAACTCTCCACCCCAAATCAACAGAGTATACATTCTTTTCAGCACCACACCACACCTATTCCAAAATTGACCACATAGTTGGAAGTAAAGCACTCCTAAGAAAATGTAAAAGAACAGAAATTATAACAAACTGTCTCTCAGGCCACAGTGCAATCACACTAGAACTCAGGATTAAGAAACTCATTCAAAACCGCTCAACTACATAGAAACTGAGCAACCTGCTCTTGAGTGACTACTGGGTATATAACAAAATGAAGGTAGAAATAAAGATGTTCTTTGAAACCAATGAGAACAAAGACACAACATACCAGAATCTCTGGGACACATTCAAAGCAGTGTGTAGAGGGAAATTTATAGCACTAAATGCTCACAAGAGTAAGCAGGAAAGATCTAAAATTGACACCCTAACATCACAATTAAAAGAACTAGAGAAGCAAGAGGAAAAACATTCAAAAGCTAGCAGAAGGCAAGAAATAACAAAAATCAGAGCAGAACTGAAGGAGATAAAGACACGAAAAACCCTTCAAAAAGTCAATGAATCCAGGAGCTGGTTTTTTGAAAAGATCAACAAAATTGATAGACCACTAGCAAGACTAATAAAGAAGAAAAGAGAGAAGAATCAAATAGACACAATAAAAAATGATAAAGGCGATATCACCACCGATCCCACAGAAATACAAACTACCATCAGGGAATACTATAAACACCTCTATGCAAATAAACTAGAAAATCTAGAAGAAATGGATAAATTCCTCGACACATACACCCTCCCAAGACTAAACCAGGAGGAAGTTGAATCTCTGAATAGACCAATAACAGACTCTGAAATTGAGGCAGTAATTAATAGCTTACCAACCAAAAAAAGTCCAAGACCAGACAGATTCACAGCCAAATTCTACCAGAGGTATAAGGAGGAGCTGGTACCATTCCTTCTGAAACTATTCCAATCAATAGAAAAAGTGGGAATCCTCCCTAACTCATTTTATGAGGCCAACATCATCCTGATACCAAAGGCTGGCAGAGACACAACAGAAAAAGAGAATTTTAGACCAATATCCCTGATGAACATTGATGCAAAAATCCTCAATAAAATACTGGCAAACCGAATCCAGCAGCACATCAAAAAGCTTATCCACCATGATCAAGTGGGCTTCATCCCTGGGATGCAAGACTGGTTCAACATACACAAATCAATAAATGTAATCCAGCATATAAACAGAACCAATGACAAAAACCACATGATTATCTCAATAGATGCAGAAAAGGCCTTTGACAAAATTCAACAGCCCTTTATGCTAAAAACTCTCAATAAATTAGGTATTGATGGGATGTATCTCAAAATAATAAGAGCTATCTATGACAAACCCACAGCCAATATCATAATGAATGGGCAAAAACTGGAAGCATTCCCTTTGAAAACTGGCACAAGACAGGGATGCCCTCTCTCACTGCTCCTATTCAACGTAGTGTTGGAAGTTCTGACCAGGGCAATCAGGCAGGAGAAGGAAATAAAGGGTATTCAGTTAGGAAAAGAGGAAGTCAAATTGTCCCTGTTTGCAGATGACATGATTGTATATCTAGAAAACCCCATCGTATCAGCCCAAAATCTCCTTAAGCAGAGAAGAAACTTGAGCAAAATCTCAGGATACAAAATCAATGTGCAAAAATCGCAAGCATTCTTATACATAATAACAGACAGAGAGCCAAATCATGAGTGAACTCCCATTCACAATTGCTTCAAAGAGAATAAAATACCTAGGAATCCAACTTACAAGGGACATGAAGTACCTCTTCAAGGAGAACTACAAACCACTGCTCAACGAAATAAAAGAAGATACAGACAAATGGAAGAACATTCCATGCTCACGGGTAGGAAGAATCAATATTGTGAAAATGGCCATACTGCGCAAGGTAATTTATAGATTCAATGCCATCCCCATCAAGCTACCAATGACTTTCTTCACAGAATTGGAAAAAACTACTTGAAAGTTCATATGGAACCAAAAAAGAGCCCTCATTGCCAAGTCAATCCTAAGCCAAAAGAACAAAGCTGGAGGCATCACGCTACCTGACTTCAAACTATACTACAAGGCTACAGTAACCAAAACAGCATGGTACTGGCACCAAAACAGGGATAGAGACCAATGGAACAGAACAGAGCCCTCAGAAATAATACCACACATCTACAACCATCTGATCTTTGACCAACCTGACAAAAACAAGAAATGGGGAAAGGATTCCCTATTTAATAAATGGAACTAGGAAAACTGGCTAGCTATATGTAGAAAGCTGAAACTGGATCCCTTCCTTACACCTTATACAAAAATTAATTCAAGATGGATTAAAGACTTACATGTTAGACCTAAAACCATAAAAACCCTATAAGAAAACCTAGGCATTACCATTCAGGACATAGGCATTGGCAAGGACTTCATTTCTAAAACACCAAAAGCAATGGCAACAAAAGCCAAAATTTACAAATGGGATCTAATTTAACTCAAGAGCTTCTGCACAGCAAAAGAAACTACCATCAGAGTGAACAGGCAACCTACAGAATGGGAGAAAATTTTTGCAATCTACTCATCTGACAAAGGGCTAATATCCAGAATCTGCAATGAACTCAAACAAATTTATAAGAAAACAACAAACAACCCCATCAAAAAGTGGGCGAAGGATATGAACAGACACTTCTCAAAAGAAGACATTTATGCAGCCAAAAGACACATGAAAAAATGCTCATCATCACTGGCCATCAGAGAAATGCAAATCAAAACCACAATGAGATACCATCTCACACCAGTTAGAATGGCAATCATTAAAAAGTCGGGAAACAACAGGTTCTGGAGAGGATGTGGAGAAACAAAAACACTTGTACACTGTTGGTGGGACTGTAAATTAGTTCGACCATTGTGGAAGTCAGTGTGGCAATTCCTCAGGGATCTAGAACTAGAAATACCATTTGACCCAGCCATCCCATTACTAGGTATATACCCAAAGGATTATAAATCATGCTGCTATAAAGACACATGCATACGTATGTTTATTGTGGCACTATTCACAATAGCAAAGACTTGGAACCAAACTAAATGTCTAACAATGATAGACTGGATGAAGAAAATGTGGCACATATACACCATGGAATACTATGCAGCCATAAGAAATGATAAGTTCATGTCCTTTGTAGGGACATGGATGAAGCTGGAAACCATCATTCTCAGCAAACTGTCACAAGGACAAAAAACCAAACATCACATGTTCTCACTCACAGGTGGGAATTGAACAATGAGAACACCTGGACACAGGAAGGGGTGGGGGGGGGGAGGGATAGCATTAGGAGATATACCTAATGTTAAATGATGAGTTAATGGGTGCAACACACCAACATGGCACATGTATACACATGTAACTAACCTGCACATTGTGCACATGTACCCTAAAACTTAAAGTATAATAAATAAATAAATAAATGTCTTTCCTCATATATTTCTCATAAAATGAGATAGCTACTCTGGAAGATCATTTGGCAGTTTCTTAAAAGCTAAACATGCACTTAACCATACAACCCAGCAATTGCATTCTTGGGCATTTACCCCAGAGAAATAAAAACTGATGCCCACACACAAAAAAAACTGTAAGTAATTGTTCATAGCAGCTTTATTTGTAACACTTAAAAACTGAAAACAACAAAAATGCCCCTCAATAGATGAATGTTAACACAAATATTGTTACAACCATACTATGGAAAACTACTCAAAATAAAAAGATACAAACTATTGACTGATACACACAATGACTTGAATGGATCAAGAGGACATTGTGCTGAGTGGAAAGCCCTATCTTAGAAGGTCATATGCTGTATGATTCTATTCATATAACATTCTCTGTATGACAAAATTGTAGGGATGAAAAATAGTGGTTTCCAGGTGTTAGGGATGCTGGGGGATAGTGGGGTGAGTTTCACTACAAAGGCACATGGGACACCTGTGTGGGATGGAATTTGACTTTGATGTTGGTTATACAAATCCTCAGATGTGATAAAATGACATGGAGCTACATAATACATTGGTACCAATGCCACATTTCTGGTTTTGATATTACACTATAATCACGTAAGATAGAACCATTGGGAGAAATAAGTGAAGGGTACATAAGACCCATCTGTACTATTTTTGAAACTTTCTGTGAATCTATACTTACTTTAAATTTTTTTTTTAATTTAAGATTTTTAAACCCTACTGAGGGTCTCTGGACCTTAGAAAAAAATTATCTTCCACTTTTTCTGATCAGAGGAACTTACACAAACAGAATTGACATTAATAAAGCATATTTATACTTTACAGAATGGTACAGAATTTTCAGTGGAGTCTAGAATTGCACAGATTTTAATCAGAAGTCATGTCTAAAATATTGTTCTATGGTTTCTGAAAAAATTGAAGTCTGACCTCATTCAGGACCACTCAGGGGCCAATTTGGCTTTTGTCTGGTAGTCTGAGCAATTGCCTCTTCTCTTTCTTCTTCCGAGTTGAAAGAAATCTGCAAAGCATCCACTCCTGATCATTAAAGTTCAGGCTGGTTCACACAGGCTGGCAAGAACAATGTAGCTGTCTACAATGTTAGCTGCTAGTTGTTTCTTTAATTTCTGTATTGCAGAATGCTCCTTGGTGTTTACTTCTCAATCCAAGAAAGTGTACCCAATGTCGGCCGGGCGCGGTGGCTCACGCTTGTAATCCCAGCACTTTGGGAGGCCGAGGCGGGTGGATCACGAGGTCAGGAGATCGAGACCACGGTGAAACCCCGTCTCTACTAAAAATGCAAAAAATTAGCCGGGCGTGGTGGCGGGCGCCTGTAGTCCCAGCTACTCGGAGAGGCTGAGGCAGGAGAATGGCGTGAACCCGGGAGGCGGAGCTTGCAGTGAGCCGAGATTGCGCCACTGCACTCCAGCCTGGGCGACAGAGCGAGACTCCGTCTCAAAAAAAAAAAAAAAAAAAAAAAAAGAAAGTGTACCCAATGTCATATATATGGCCCTTGGCTTTTAGTCATCTAATATTTTATTGGATTTAAAAGGTATTTGATCACACAAGGTATTTGATCACACAAGTTTTCCACTTGCTTGTTCATGATGCCCAGCTCAACTGCCATTGTCTCCGTCAAGATTTCTCTGATGTCCCTCCCCAACCCCATGCCCATTGTTTTTCTTTTCTATGTCCACATGTGACTTATACTTACAACCTATAGATGTCACAGATTCTGTGCTTCCACTGAATTTTAAGATTTTGCTGGCAAAATCTTAAAGTATCTACTATTGTTCTTATCATAAAATAAGCAGTAAAGAAACATTGGTTGAATTTAATTTACACAATTATTTAATAAATTTCTTGCTGAAAACTCAGGCCCTAGAATTTAAGGGTTCTCAATAAGTAAAGTTATGAAAGAAAATAAACCTTGCATTTCTAAGCTGCAAGTAGTCAAACTGTAAGATTAGGTGATTTCATTACAAAACTGTAAAGCAGGCATCTCCCATATTCTTAGGGAAAACTGTTACCTGGACAAAATTTTATTCTGAATGCAAATGCTCTAGACTAAAATCAGTGCATGCTAAGCATTTAGCACAGTGCTAGGCACAGAGTTAGCACTCAATAAATGTTACCTACTACCTATTTCAACAATTTTTAAGATGTACCTGTTTTGTTCACATTTTAACTTATAGAATCGGGATGCATCCTATAATCCATGGTATCTTACAATATCTTTCAGCCAGAGGCAGTGCTGATGTAACTGTTTAAATGCCTTTCCTTGACACCATTTACTAAGATCAAGCAAGCACCAAGAGCCAAGTGTCTTAGGCTTAGTGAAATATGCATATTAAAATTCTGCCTGGTTACATCCTGGAATAGTGCCTGTCACAGAGTAGATGTGAATATGTGTTGAATAATAACTAATATGATAACCTTTGGTTACAATTTACAATACCTTGTAAATTGGAAATGTGTCTAAAAGACAAGAGCTCCCTTCCTCGGGTAATGTCTATAAATGTCAGCAGAATGTCACCCTTGTTCTGTCTTATATTCTGACATAGGCATTACCAATTATTGCAGGAAAGGTGCAGATTAGAAAGGCAGATGGTATTTTGCAAATATATGCATTGAAGGGGCAAATACCTAACTGCCAACGTGGACTAGTTTCTGTTACCATTTCTTCTCAACAGAGTTGATCTTGAGCTATTTCCTGCTTTCTTGGTAGAAGATGCATTCCCTATGTTACTCATTTCCAAAAGCATCATGAGTTACTTTGTCTTAAAAAAGCAATGTGAATTTCTTGTGATAATAGAATATACATGGCTCAAGTACAATTTTTTAAAAATCATGTAGTATAGCCATTATAAAAAAACGTTATGAGGCTCCCTCAAAAAAGTAAAAATAGAAATACCATATGATCCAGCAATTCCACTACTGGGTATATATCCAAAGGAAATGAAATCAGTATATTACAGAGGTATCTGCACCCTCATGTTCACTGCAACTTTATTCACAATAGCCAAGATATAAAACCAACATATATGTCCATCAATGAAAGAGTAGATGAAGGAAATGTGATACATAGGCACAATGAAATACTATTCAGCCTTTTAAAAGAAAGAAATCTTGTCATTTGCAACCACATGGATGAACCTGGAGGATATGATGTTACATAAAATAAGCCAGGTACAGAAAGACAAATACTGAATGGTCTCACTTATGTGTGGAATCTAAGAAAGTCAAACTCGTAGAAGCAGAGAGTAGAATGATGGTTATCAGGGGTTGGGGGGTTGAAGGAGTTGGGGGTTGAAGGAGTAGGAGGTTGGGGAGACATTGGTCAAAAGATAACAAAATTTCAGTTAGGAGAAATAAGTTCAAGAGACCTATTGAAAAACATGGTGACTACAGTTAATAACAATGTATTGTATTCTTGATAATTGCTGAAAGTACACTTTAAGTGTTCTCAACACAAAAATTGATAATTATATAAGGTAATGTATATGTTAATTAGCTCCATTTAGCCATTCCACAATGTATGCATATTTCAAAACATCGTGTTGTACCATAAATATATAAATTTTCTTTATCAATTTTTAAAATTAATTTTTTAAAGAATCATTGGAGGAAAGACAGTATCAGATGTCTTTGTCTCTTAACTCTGATAGAGTGTATTTCCCAGTTTCCTCCCTTGACCTTGAGACTTTATAGAAACGATACAATGAGAATTTTCTGTTTTAATTTCCAGGATACAAGAGAATTTAGGAAGACATATACAAATAAAAACACAGAGAAAAAGACGTCCTCTGAAATTCATCTCTTCTCTTTTACTGTCATTAACCACTGTCCCATAAATCAGGCATTTTACCTCTTTCTCACCCCACAAGTCGAACCAGCCACTAAGTCCTGGACATTCTGTCTGCAGGATAGTCACTGTCCTTCTGCCCATTTCCACGTCTACTGCCAGTTCAAGTTCAGGCTCTTCCTATCCAGCCCAGGTTATAATAGCCTCTAGTTATATAATTTTCTCTAGTCCAGTCTTTCCTGTTTTGAAGTGTCCTACACTGATGGAAGTGGATTATCAATTTCACATTCAAAATTTTTCAGAAGCTCTTTCTTGCCAATTTGATGGCTAATAGACATCCAAACTCAGTATGTCCAAAACTATGGCCCTGGCCTTTCCTTCCAAACTCTTATTTTCCATAATCTTTCTATTGCAGTTGATGGTAGACATCTCAAAATCAATGTGTTCAACTTGCAAGACCTTATTTATTTATTTATTTATTTATTTATTTATTTATTTATTTGAGACTGGGTCTCATTTTGTTGCCCAGGCTGGAGTGCAATGGCGCAATCACGGCTCACTGCAACCTCCGCCTCCTGGGTTCAAGCAATTCTCCTGCCTCAACCTCCCGAGTAGCTGGGATTACAGGTGTGTGCCACCAGGCCCAGCTAATTTTTTGTATTTTTAGTAGAGATGGGGTTTCACCATGTTGGTCAGGCTGGTCTCGAACTCCTGACCTCGTGATCCGCCTGCCTTGGCCTCCCAAACTGCTGGGATTACAGGCGTGAGCCACCGCGCCTGGCCCGCAACACCCAATTTATGTTTCAAAACTCACTCCTCCCACAGTCTTCTCCATCATTCCAGTTAATTGGGTGTAAAAGACTTCAAATCTTTCTTGACACCTCTCTTACCCCACATCTAATATCCAATCCTTCAGAGAAAAAAAAATCTGTCAACTCTAATGTCAAAATAAATAGCCAGAATCCAGCTACTTCCTGATACCTCCATTGTTATTTCCATTAATACCTGGTTTGAGCTACTCTGGGCTTTTGCCTAGACTGCTGTAATAGCCCCTTCTCTAGCTTCCCACCTTCTATGCTTGACCTTCTAAAGTCTACTATTCTTATCACAGTACTGAATGATCTTTTAAAAACATAAATCAAGCCAGGCACGGTGGTTCATGCCTCTAATCTCAGCACTTTGAGAGGTCGAGGCAGGTGGATCTCCTGAAGTCAGGAGTTCGAGACCAGCCTGGCCAACCTGGTGAAACCCCGTCTCTACCAAAAATATAAAAATTAGCTTGGCATGGTGGTGGGCGTCTGTAATCCCAGCTACTCGGGAGGCTGAGGCAGGAGAATCACTTGAACCCGAGACGCAGAGATTGTAGTCAGCCGAGATCATGTCATTGCACTCCAGCCTAGGCAACAGAGTGAGACTCCATCTCAAAAAAAAAAAGAAAAAAAAACCATAAATCAGATTTTATTACTCCTTTGTTCAAGACTTGACAATGGCACTCGATTTCTTAGAATAGTTTGCAAAGCCTCCAGGATCTGCTCACTATTTCACCTCTCTGAACTCGTCTTCTCCTGCTCCCCTTCTCATTCACTCCACGGCAGCCACATTGGCCGTCTTGCCGAGTTCTCTAAACAAACCAAACATGCTCCCAAACTGAGGTCTTTGTACAGTCTAGTACCTCTGCAGGAACTCCTCTTTCCCTGGGTATTTACCTAGCTAACTCCCTTACATCCTTTATATTTTTATTGAAATGTCATCTCCTCAATAAATACCTTATACAAATAAATAAAATATCTTATACAATAAAATAAAATAAAATACCTTATACAAAATCAAACCCTCCCCACTGCCCAGTATGCATGAGCCCCCTTACCATGCTCTGCCATTATTTTTCCAAAGTGTCACTTACCCCCTTCTAACACACTGTACTATTTTCTTATTTATTATTGTTATTGTCTTTCTCTCCCTGATGCAACAGAAGCTCCACAAATACAGGGATCTTTGTCTTTTTTGTTCATGAATGTACACCAAGCAACTATAACTGTGCTGGATACCTGTGAGCACTCAATTATTTTTTGGTGAACTGAATTAATTAAATGCCAAACAAGAATAAGTTTTCCAGGCATGGTAGGAAAACACCCACACAATAATTTCTAACACATTTTCCCATTTTAATCTACTTCAGTACTTTAATTTTTCTGTGCTTCAAGCTGGGGTGCAGTGGCGGGATCTTGGCTCACTGCAACCTCCACCTCCTGAGTTCAAGCCATTCTCGTGCCTCAGCCTCCCTCCCGGGTAGCTGGGATTACAGGCGCGCACTACCACGCCCGGCTAATTTTTCTATTTTTAGTAAAGACGGGGTTTCACCATGTTGGCCAGGCTGGTCTCGAACTCCTGACCTCAAGTGATCCACCCGCCTAAGCCTCCCAAAGTGCTGGGATACAGGCGTAAGCCACTGCCTTAGTTCGTTTTTATGAAAATAAAATACTAGAATAAA
Organism: Symphalangus syndactylus; assembly: GCF_028878055.3. Taxonomy (NCBI): domain Eukaryota; kingdom Metazoa; phylum Chordata; class Mammalia; order Primates; family Hylobatidae; genus Symphalangus; species Symphalangus syndactylus. Next base: position 63,743,492 of record NC_072426.2, read on the forward strand.
ATATTCCTTCATTTAAAAATTTTAACTCTGGGTCACCTGTCCAAGTTCCAATGCTAAAAAAAAGGAGACTGATTCGGTTGCCCTTCAGTCGTTTCCAAGGTGGTTGCTTGCACGATGGCTAAGTCAAGATGGAATAGCGCCATCTGCTGTCAGCCCGCTGATTTCAATGGAATTATTTATTTGGGCTGTTAGCTTCTTGAACTTTGTTATAATTCCCATGTTATCACACAAAAATTTTTTTTTTTTTTTTTTTAAACAGAGTCTCGCTCTGTCGCCAAGGCTGGAGTGCAGTGGCGCGATCTCGGCTCACTGCAACCTCCGCCTCCCAGGTTCAAGCGATTCTCCTGCCTCAGCCTCCAGACTAGCTGGGACTACAGGCGCCTGCCACCAGGCCTGGCTAATTTTTTGTATTTTTAGTAGAGACGGGGTTTCACCGTGTTAGCCAGGATGGTCTCGATCTCCTGACCTCGTGATCTGCCTACCTCGGCCTCCCAAAGTGCTGGGATTACAGGCGTGAGCCACCGCGCCCGGCCAGTGTCTCACTCTGTCGCCGAGACTGGAGTGCAGCAGCGCGGTCATGGTTCATGGCAGCCTCGATCGCCTGCCGATCCTCCCACCTCAGCCTACCAAGTAGCTGAGACCACAGGAACGCCATTACCATACTTGGCAATTTTTTTTTTTTTGGTAGAAATGAGGTCTTGCCATGTTGCCCAGGCTGGTCTTGAACACCTAACCTTAAACAATTCTTCTGCCTGGGCCTCCGTAAGTGCTGGGATTACAGGCGTGAGTCACTGAGCCTAGCTGCACACAAAATTTTTTAATCTGGCAATCTAAAGTTTATCTTTCTGTCTTTCCTTCTCCTCCTCCTCCTCCTTCTCTTCCTCTTCTTCTTCCTGTTCTTCATTTTTTTCTTCTTCTCCTTTTTTCTTCTTCTCCTTATCCTTCTTGCAAAATACATTACTACACTCACCTTTACAGTGATTTCAACATTTTATAGTTTAAATTACTTCTGATTTCAACTGCTTTTGAGAAGTGAAATGACACTGTTGCGCAGCGGAAATACTTGGGCATGAATTACAATTCTCTGGCCTGGACTGCACCTCCTAGCAGGTTCACATTAGTCAGTGGAGTTTTTCAAGATAATTCAAGTTATGAATGACTAAATGAGATGGACATTAGATCAAAGGGCCCCCAATATTGCCAAGCACAAATGGTTTCTTTTTCTTGAAAATGTCCTTGTGAATTTAGACAAAATTTTGTCTCCTTGAGCATGCTATCCTTCAGGTGAACTAAACTACCTTACCTCCATTTATTTATTTATTTAGAGACAGGGTCTGGCTCAGGTTGGAGTGCAGTGGCGTTACCTTGGCTCACTGCATGCAACCTCTGACTCCTGAGTTTACATGATCCTTCCACCTCAGCCTCCCAAATAGCTGGGACTACAGGTATGCACCACCACACCTGTCTAGTCTTTGTATTTTTTGTAGAGATGGGGTTTTGCCATGTTGCCCAACCTGCTCTGGAACCCCAGTGCTCAAGTGATCTGCCTGTCTCAGTGTCCCAAAACACTGGGATTACAGGCATGAGCCACCTCGCCTGGCTGTATTTATTCTATACAAAGTAAGTTTGTAATCACCACCCAAAAAATTGTCTAACTGATATTATATAACTTAAATATAGAGTTTTATAATAATATAATAATATAATGACTTTTATAACTTAAATAAAAAAGAAAATAATTCATCCAGATCTCATCTCTGGAAACTTAAGGAAAGAGTTAAGGTAGTAATCCCAGTTCTTCTAGCATATTAGTTATTTGGCATAATGTTTAACGGTCCTGAGTAAAGATAATAGAATATTTCCTGCAGTAAAAATGTGCTTATGCCCTGATTTTTAGAAACGTAGATGTCCTTTTTTTCCCCATAAGTGATTATTATGTTCATTGCTTATCATAGAGTCTATTCAATAAAGGCAACATTAGTCTATCTGACTCTAAATGTCATTGGTTCATCCAACAAATATTTATTGGGTGTCTACTATGTGCCACACTCTGTTGTAGATGATGGTGATTCAACAGAATCCAAATCTGACAAATTCCCTGTCTTCAAGGAACTTATGTTCCAGTTGTTGGTTGTTCATTCATTCCTTTTTTTTTTAGCTAGGTTGGGAAGACTGACAATCCCTGCACTCTTGTCAATTGGGGGAAAACAAACAGTAAGCATGACAATTTAAACATATAGTATGTTGGCCATGAGTGGTGGCTCACGCCTGTAATCCCAGCACTTTGGGAGGCTGAGGCAGGCAAATCACTTGAGGTCAGGAGTTAAGAGACCAGCCTGGCCAACATGGTGAAACCCCATCTCTACTGAAAATACAAAAATTAGCCAGGTAGGCGCCTGTAATCCCAGCTGCTCGGGAGGCTGAGGCAGGAGAATCGTCTGAATCTGACAGGCATAGGTTGCAGTGAGCTGAGATTGTACCACTGCACTCCAGCCTGGGCAACAAGAGTGAGACTCCATTTCCAAAAATAAAATAAAATAATTAATTAAAACTATACCATGTTGCATGGTGTTATGGGTTGAATTGTGTCCTCTCCAAATTCCTAGGTAGAAGTCTTATCCCTTAGAGCCTAAGACAGTGACCTGATTCGGAAATAGGGTCATTGCAGGTTTCATTAGTTAAGGTAAGATGAGGTCAGATGGAGTAGGGTGGACTCCTAATCCAATATGACTAGTATCCTTATAAAAAGGGGAACTTTGCACACTGATACACGCACATAGGGAGATTCCATGTGAACATGAGGGCAGAGATCAGGGTGATGGGCCTACAAACCGGGAACACCAACATTGTCAACAAAGCCAGAAGCTAAAAGAGAGGCATAGACAGATTCTCTCTCAAACCTTCAGAACAAACCAACCCTGCTAACGCTTTGATCTCATGCTGGTAGCCTGTAGAACTATGAGATGATATATTTCTGTTATTCTAAGCCACCTCGTTTTTAGTACTTTGATATGGCAGTCCTAGGAAACTACTACAATGGTGATGAGTTCTACACAGAAATAATTAAAGCAGGGAAAGAGGATACGGAGTGTGGCAGTTATGATTTAAACTGGAGTAAGCGACTGCCTTAATGGGGACAGAGTGTTTTCTTTTGGGGTGAAAAAAACGTTTTAGAACTCGCTAAAAGTGATGGTTGTACAACATCGTCAATGTCTTACATACCACTAAGCTGTACACTTTAAAATAATTTTTTATTTTTTTGAGACAAGGTCTGGCTCTGTCGCCCAGGCTGGAGTGCAGTGGTGCAATCTCAGCTCACTGCAACCTCCACCTCCTGGGCTCAGGGGATCCTCCCACCTCAGCCTCCCAAGTAGCTGGGACTACAGGCACACACCACCACATCAGGCTAATTTTTGTATTTTTAGTGGAGGTGGGATTTCACCATGTTGGCCAAGCTGGTCTCGGACCCCTGACCTTAGGTGATCCACCCACCTCAGCCTCCCAGCCTCGAACTCCTGGGCTCAAGTGATCCTCCCACTTCAGCCTCCCTAGTACCTGGGACTACAGGTGCACACCACCGCACCAAGCTACTTTTTAAATATTTTGTCGTGAGAGGGTCTCCTTTTGTTGCTTAAGCTGGTCTTGAACTCCTGGCCTCAAGCAATCCTCCTGCTTCAGCCTTCCAAAGTGCTGGCATTTTAGGCATGAACCACCGCATTCAGCCAGGAATTATTTGTTTTTTTAAGGGAAATGAAGTTTTCTGTCTTTTATAAAATTGTTGATAGCTCATAAATTCATCTGTGGCATACAAGGTCTAAACCGACCACTCTCTCACCCCTCTTTTCCCCACAACACTAAGTTCTTTCATGTCTCCTTGCTTTGACTATACTCCTCTCCTGGCAAGAATGACCAGCTCCTACTCATCCTTCCAGACCTGCTTCAAATGGCTTCCCTTCTTCGAAGCCCCTCCCTCCTGCTCACCAGGCAGGTAACTTGCTCTCCTCTGTGCCCACTATGCTTGGCTCAGCTCCCTCTTTCACCCGTTCCCTAATTGGATTTGACTTCTCGGCTTATACTACTATTTCCTCCACCAGATTCACAGCAATGTGACATCGGGAAACATGTCTTCTGCTGTTCTGAATTTTTAACACAGAACAGTATTAAGTTATGGGCACATAATAGGTAAATATTTATTTTTTTATTGATACATAACAGTTGCACATATTTATGGGGTACATGTGATATTTTGTGGTAGATACTTACTGAATGAAGAAATGAATAAAAAATCTAATAGAAATGGCATTTCATGGTGTTATTCTCTGCATAAAGTAAATTGATGACAAGGTTTAAAGTAAGTTATTTGGAGTAAACAGTTTTATTATTTTGTAATATTGAATTCAAAATTAATTTACTATATAAGCAAGAAATTATCCAAAAACAATTCCTCTGTCAAAGCCTTTCTTTTCCATAACTGGTCTTGACATTTCAACTACATATTTTGAATTGTTTACAAGTCATGTTTGTGCCAGAAACACCACTTCTTCATTAGATTTTTAAGGGGTTTGATGGTTATAAATGTCCTTTTTATGATATTCAGACATTCTCCCCCTTTTAAATCCAAATGAAAATTTTACTGAGCTAATAAATCATCAGTTCTATTACTGCTGCAAATTATAACTCTGTTTAGTTTTACCAAAAATGCCAGATGTTTGATGATTTTGGTCAAAACTAAAAGTGTAAACTGTCTAAGGTCACTAGCTACCAATCGCCTCCTACAGATAAGCATGTTTAACTTAGAACATACTGTTAGGTAACATGGGGTACCTTAAAATGGCACCGTACCTTAAGATGGGGCCAGTTCCAGGTTCTTCTCCCCTCCTTGACGGGGCACTGTCTGAACCCGCCAAAGGAGGGCCAATCAGAAAGAAGCATGTCCCGCCTTCCCTTGGGCCCGCCCCTAGCCCAATCCACGTAGGCCCAAGGGATATAAAACCCAGCACACCAGCAGCCCTCTCTCTCTTCTCTTCCTTCTCCGCTCAATACCTCCAATAAAAATCTCTTGACCGTGACCAGCGTGTCTTTCGTTTGAGTGCGATCGGGTCCGACTCTTTGAGTCGGTCCGACCCTTTCATTGGTGCCGTGACTCGGATAGGGACTCCTCATCCCCCTCGGTGGGACCCCGATCCCTTTCGGGCTCAGTCCAGACCCTGGCCGGTCTTCGCTCATTTTCCTGTTCGCCGACCTCTACGCCCAACACCGGCCTCATCTCAGTAAGTCTCCCCTTCCAGTGTCCAACACCAGTCGACAGGCTCCCGCCTCAGCCGCCCACACGGCTGCCGTAAATCCTATTTTAGACTCGGCCTCCAGGGAGCAGTGTTCCCTCCTTTTCCTCCTCACTCGCCAGGCCTGGGCCCCTTCCCCTTTCTCACTCTGAAAATCCTGGTACCAGGTGGCCCACGGCCCTCGGCCTCCTAGAGGCCCTCAGTCCTTTTGTTTCGGTGATGACCGACTTGAAGGGTCTGACTCACAGCATGGTCATCGACTGGTAGGGGATGCCCTGCCCAGCCCTTTGCCATATATTTCCGTAAACCCCCTCTTCTCATAATGGGATCCTCTGCATCCCTGCCGGCCGACTCTCCCTGACAATGCCTTTTCATTAAATTGTGCACTCAAAACTGGCCCACCTACCCCCTAGACAACCAAAACAGATGGCCCACTTATGGGTCCTTTGATCCCAACCTTCTCCGGGATCTCTACAACTATTGTCAGCGAACAGGAAAATGGGCGGAGATCCCCTACGTTCATGGCTTCTTTCTTCTACGGGACAAACCCAACCTCTGCGTCCCTTGCAAGCTGCAACACCTTATCGCTGCTCTCAAGCTAGCAACCTCTCCTTCCGCTCCCGAATTTGATCCGGCCGATGAACGCCCCCCATACCACCACCCTCCACCTCCTCTTCTGGTCGCTGCTTAACCGGTTGAAGCCGGCTACCAACCCGGACCACACGAAGAACCAAACTGCTTACGCCCCGCTCTCATGCATCTCCTAAGTCCTCTTCTCTGGCTTTCCGCCTCTCACATCTTTACACTTTCCTCCGCCGGCGGGCCCTCTTCCCAGCCCTATTATCTCTTCATAGTTAAAGAGTCATACAACATTCACAGGAGGACACACACCAACTACATCAGCCCCACGGTGGATCTTCCCCTTTCCAGGCTCACTATGTTAGAAAACGGCTGGGACCCTCTCTTCCACATGTTCCACTTCGCCGTCTGGCTTCCACATCAACAAACACACCCCCTTCCTATATTATACCACTAAAAACAACGCCTCCTTCTGAGCCATACATATCGACAACCCCGCCAACCCGGTCTGGGGCCAGTCAGTTACAGGAGGCATATATCCCAGCAATGCCTGGGCATATCCAACTCAAACCGTAACTATTTCCCGTTTCCTCAAAGAGTCCATCTCTAACCAAACCTTTAACCAGCTTCTCCTCAGAAACTCCTAGCGACTTGTGAAGACACGGCAGACTCCAGAGACAGTCTCACACCCTGCTGACCTCTTAAACGGCCAACGACCAGCAACAGATACCCAGGATTGGGGAGGGATGGGGTGGGCCTGCCCTCGCACCCTAAATTAACTACCACCTTCTTTTCTCTTCGGGCAGAACAAACTCTACCCCTAGTACCCCAGATGGCTACAGCAAGCCGATTCTACCAATTCTTAAACACCCTTCTCTCAGACAGCTGGCTCATCGCCAACCCATTCCTGCCCCTCAACTGGCTCACGGCACTGGAGGACAAGGAACATTCACGGACTTCACGTCTAACGAAGTCTTCATGTCTAGCGCCCTATTGCTTGGCCTCATACTCACACTGTACCCCATGCACAACCCTGACAGTTCTCCCTGTGCCCCCTCCCCACAGCGCCCCCACTCAGCAGGAAGCAGCCAGATGAACCACGACACCCATTTTCCCCCATTTAAGAAAACAAAAAGGGAGGAATGTTAGGTAACATGGGGTACCTTAAAATGGCACTGTACCTTAAGATGGGGCCAGTTCCGGGTTCTTCTCCTCTCCTTGACCGGGCACTGTCTGAACCCGCCAAAGGAAGGCCAATCAGAAAGAAGCATCTCCCGCCTTCCCTTGGGCCCGCCCCTAACCCAATCCACGCAAGCCCAAGGGATATAAAACCCAGCACACCAGCAGCCCTCTCTCTCTTCTCTTCCTTCTTCGCTGGATACCTCCAATAAAAATCTCTTGACCGCGACCAGCGTGTCTTTGGTTTGAGCCCGATCGGGTCCGACTCTTTGAGTCGGTCCGACTCTTTTACATATTACATAAACATGAGTAAATATAATCCTTTCTCCTATTCAACTGAACAATTATTCATATAATTCCTTGCATATTTTCAGAATGCTAGTCTGCAAGTTAATCTTCTAGGAATAGAATCTCAGAAATTAAATAGAAAAGGCTTTGAAATTGGTAGTGTAGTAATATACTATTCAGAGCGATAATACTATTGAAATGATTAGCTATTATATAGTTCCTTATCTCTCACAATAAAATATGATTTTAAATGAAGTCTATTTTTTCCTCCCCAGTCTAGTTATAAAATTTTTCTCCACCTGCCTCACTCCAGAATAGTACGTCAGTGACTCTAGCATAAGGAGAGGAGACTAAATACAAAATGCCAACATCTAAAACACAGAATAGCTTGAAAAACGGAAAAACATATTCTTTCTTTCATGAGCACATTTCCCTCACTTAAATATCTCTAAAGTTAAAGTAAAAAGTCAGCCTAAAGTTAAAGTCAAAAAGGGTTAAAATTAATTTGTAAGCCGAGGCAGATGGGTTGCTTGAACCCAGGAGTTTGAGACCAGCCTGGGCAACATTATGAAACACTGTCTGTAAAAAAAAAAAAAAAAAAAATACAAAAAATTAGCCAGGTGTGGTGATGTGTGCCTGTAGTCCCAGTTACCCAGGAGGCTGAAGTGGGAGAATCACCTGGACCTAGGAGGTGGAGGCTACAGTGAGCTGTGATTACACCATTGCCCTCCAGCCTGGGCAACAGGTGAAACCTTGCCTAAAAAACAAAAAAAAAAATTAACTCGTGTATAATATTTAATATATCTAAAATGTTACCAATTTGGCATGTAATCAATAAAAAATAAAACATATTACACGTTTAAATTGAAATCCAGGGTGTATTTTACACTTAAGGAACATCTCAATCCAAACTAGCTACATTTCAATGCTTAACAGTTACATGTGGCTAGTGGCTATCATACTGAATAGTGTTAAGTCTGAAATATACTCTCCTTTATTAGCCTTAAGAAAATTTTTTGAAAAACACCAACTTGGAACAAGAAAAAAACAATGAACTGTTAACAAACGTTGTAATTTGCCTACAGTTATGTTACCTATTCAGGAGTTTTTCCAGTGGCAGGATCTATTGTTGACAAGGTCTTCATAATGTACCATTATTATACACGAGATCAAATAAAATTCACTTGTGTGCACCTAATATCAGGAGCTCTAAGCCACTACAAAGAGTAGTAAGTGTATTCACCAGAAGTCAGAATCTAAGACTTTTTTTTGCTATTCTTAACAATCCAGATTCCTTTACATCAATATGGATAACAGCATGGCATTGGCATAAATGGAAAAGGGCATGATCAAACTTTGATATCATCAGTTCTCCAGTGAACATGGTAAAGTCCTCTAGCTGACAAAAGTATTTTTAGTCCGTGAACCCAGAGTGAATAAAGATCACGGGCTAATTTATCATGCTTTGGATGGCCTCTACCCATTGCCAAAGGCGTTCCATGTGCATGCCTAGACCACATGCAAATATCTCTAAAACACTTAACCCACGGCTGGAGAGATTGTAGTTCTGCTGCCAGAGTCCTAATTGGAATAATTTCAATGTAAATGTTGGACCCATCTTATCCCCCCCATCTTGGCTAGCTGCACGAAGAAAGTCACACAGAGAGAAAATAAACTATTGAAATAATGCAGTTCAGTGTTGACAGAGCTTAGTTTAAACAGCCAGCATAATTGTTCAAAATGTTCCCTGCATAAATCAGTTTAAATGACAGTTTTAAAATGACCACGCTGCTCTGCCAATGGAATAGCCATTCCTTTATTCCTTTACTTTCTTAATAAACTTAAAAAAGAACAAAACTAAAAAAAATTTAAAAATTAAATGAGCAAAGTAGTGCCTCAATTGCCAGCAATTTGGCTAGAAATATATAGAAAGGTTTTCCTCCTCTCTTTTAGAAGCTGTACTTCCAGTGGAGGAAAATTATTTATACCATTTTATATTGTGTGAGAGAAGGTTAAATATAAATAATTTAAAATTTTATATAATTATTTCACATTTTCTTTGATGTTTTTTGTTTTTTAATGAATCCTTTACCTTTATTAGAAAGAAAAAACAAAATAGTTCCATATAGTACACAAACTACATCATGAGTAAGTCTTAATATTTATAATTCAAAAAAGGAATGAACACTTTCATATGTATTACTCAGTAATTAGGTTAAATATGAACATATAGTTAAAACTAATTTATAAAGAAACATTCATTATTTTACAAATGCTCAACGTGTGCCCTTCGTGACACATGGCACACATCAATCCTGTATTTAATTAATCCCAGACCCTTTATAGTATATCATGTATAAGGTTTGGAATGACAGCTCTGTGCAATCTTTTATTTCCTCATGGCAATAAGGAAAATCTACACTTTGGTGCATCTTACCTAATAGGATTAGTTAATTGTATCTGGCTATTTCTAGATGTGACTGTTTTAGATGTATTTGATATGTATTCATCTGTAGCCCTAAATCTATTACATATTTCTTATTTGCACACACCAAATCCTTTTGATCCGTATTCCTTCAGTGTAAGCTGCCTTTTTATAGCACCTAATGCTCGGAACCATCAAAGTAGCTTTCAAAAGTGATCACCTATCATAAAATAAGAGATAAATTTGATAAACCAAGAAATAGCCATCTAAACATATTATTTTAGGGATATGGAAGTCACCCTTAGGAGAACTCAAAATAGAAATGGCTAAAAGAAATTGCCCCAGAAAGCAAAATTATGTGTAAAAAGAGTGGGGTCTAGATTGGGTAACTTCATAAAAACTGCTTAGAAAGCACCCAGGACAAGTTAGACATCATTATTATCACCATCATTATTGTTAGTAACATTATAGTAACATTACAGGCTTGTCTATGTATTTGATATCATTTAAACCATAGATTAATTACTTTGGCTTTTTTTATTTAAAAAAAAAAAGCAAAACAAAAAAGACTAGGCCAGGCATGGTGGCTCACGCCTGTAATCCCAGCACTTTGGGAGGCTAAGGTGAGCGGATCACGAGGTCAAGAGCTCGAGACCATCCTGGCCAACATGGTGAAACCCTGTCTCTACTAAAAATACAAAAAATTAGCTGGGCATGGTGGCAGGTGCCTGTAATCCCACCTACCTGGGAGATTGAGGAAGGAGAATCACTTGAACCCGGGAGGCGGAGGTTGCAGTGAGCTGAGATCATACCATTGAACTCCAGCCTGGGCAAAAAGAGCGAAACTCTGCCTCAAAAAAAAGAAAAAAATACTTACTTGAAAATACTAGGATTTAGAAGTGTAAGAAACTTTTCAGATTATTATTCCAGTTACCTCATTTCATAAATGAAAAAACTGAGGCATACACCACCTCAACCTCTTGTTCCTCACTTCAAAACTTACACCAACATCGATATTTCCACCTGTAGTGAACATGAAAATGTGCCTCTTGGCTTCCTGACTGCAGGGAGCATAACTGGCTGATGGTCCCAACTGCTGTACTCCAAATCTACCACAGAGTTTGAGGTGTGGCCATGATTCCCACATGGCAGCCCATGATGGAAATGGCAGAGATAAGAAAGCAGGATTGCTCTGACTTTGACTGGAGGACTTCCCTTGTCAAAACTTTCTCAGAACTGTACTGCTTCGAAGACACCTTCTACTCAACCTCTCTTTCCCCATCTCTCCTTCACAGGAGTCATACCCAAATCAAAGTTCTCCCAGTCTCCTCTCCCTTCTGTCCTATTTTCTCTAATGAGCATTTTCCCTAATGAATATCTTGCACATTTAATTGCACCCTGATGTCTGCTCCCCAAAGGAGCCAACGTAACACAACATCCATTCTGAGCTTCTTTCTCATCTGAAGGTTATTTCCTTCCCTCCTCCTGCTCAAGGATAATCCCTTCAATGATCCTCTTGACTTTACCTGTATTGTCTTCTCCAGGACCTCAATGCCCCTCCCATTCTTATTTCTAATACCTCCATCTTTCTTGTTGGTATTTAGGCTCTCTCAGCTGAACAACAAGTATCAAATCATCTGCTCTGGGAACTGAATCCTTTTCTGTCTATTTGGTTAAGAAAGCAAATCCACTCCAAGAATGCCAGAAATAAAGGGTTTAATATAAGAATTAGGACTTACCTGAAGAGTAGAAGTGCTGAGGGAGCCACGTTCAGGGAACTCACCACCAAAGGTCAGGAAAGGTGAAACAAACACTCATGACCACAACCTGAAGCATTAAGGAAACAGGTTATCCATCTAAAGTTCACGACAAAACGTGGAATTTTGAAGTTGAAAACGCTTCCATCAATGAATTCACTTCCAAGTGTTACCAGTGGAGAGTGTCCAGGTTCTTGGAGTCTTGAACAAAGAACTGGACTAAACGCACAAAGCAAGGAAGGAGCAAAGAGATTTATTGAAAATGGAAGTACAGGCTGGACACGGTGGCTCACGCCTGTAATACCAGCACTTTGGGAGGCTGAGGCTGGTGGATCACAAGGTCAGGAGTTCAAGACCAGCCTGACCACCATGGTGAAACCCTGTCTCTACTAAAAAGTACAAAAATTAGCCAAGCATGGTAGCACACACCTGTAATCCCAGCTACCCAGGAGGTTGAGGCAGGAGAATCGCTTGAACCTGGGAGGCGGAGGTTGCAATGAGCCGAGATCACGCCATTGCACTCCAGCCTGGGTGACAGAGCAAGACTCTATCTCAAAAAAAAAAAAAAAAAGAAAGAAAGTAAGCACACTGCACAGTGTGGGAGCAGGCCCAAGCATAGGGGCTCAAGGGCCCTGTTACAGAATTCTGGGGAGTTTTAATACCCTCTAGAGGATTCCATTGGTTACTTGGTATACACCCGATGTAATTTGAGAGGATGAAGTAAAGGTACAAAGTCATTTACTCGGCATATACCCTATGAGGAGAATATTTCCTGTCATAGCTGAAGTGTGAATTGGCCTTATATTCCCTGCCTCCAGACCCTATTTTCCTGCCACAAAAGCAGTGAAAGTGGTTTTCAAATGCTCATCAAGAAGCCTCTGCAGATCTCATTCAAGTTGTGGCATCTGTGAAATCTAACTGTCCCAAAAATAAATAAATAACAAGTCTTGGCTGGGTGCAGTGGCTCATGCCTGTAATCCCAACATTTTGGGAGGCTGAGGTAGGAGGATCACTTGAGGCCAGGAGTTGGAGAACAACTTGGGCAACATAGTGAGACTCCGCTCTACAAAAAATAAAATAAAAATAAATAACAAGTGTTGCTAAGGATGTAGAGAAGTTGGAATCTTCATAAACTACTAATGGAAGTATAAAACAGAAATGTAAAACTGCAGCCACTTTGAAAAAAGAGTCCAGCAGTTCTTCCAAAAGTTTATAGAGTTGCAATTTGACCTGGCACTTCTAGATGTACACCCATGAGAATCCTAATGTATACCTAGGTATGTTCCCATGAGAAATGAAAACATATGTCCATCCCAAATCTTGTACACCAATGCTTATAGTAACACTCTTCATAATAGTCAAAAGATAGACACAACTCAAGGTGTCCATCAACTAATAAATGGATAAGCAAAGTGTGATGTATATGTACAATAGAATATTTGTCTATAAAAAGTAATGAAGTACTGGCACATACTGCAACATGGATGAAACATTATGCTAAGTAAAGGAAACCAGTCACAAAAGACTACCTGGTATATGATTCCACTTCCATGAAATGTCCAAAATAGGCAGAAAGAAAGTAGATTCACAGTTTCTTAGGGCTGGAAGCAAGGAGGGGATTGGGAAGTGATAGCTAATGATGTGTACAGGCTTTCTCTCTCTTTTTTTTTTTTTTTGAGATGCAGTTTCACTCTTGTCACCCAGGGTGGAGTGCAATGCTGCGATCTCAGCTCACTGCACTCTCCACCTCCCAGGTTCAAGTGATTCTCCTGCCTCAGCCTTCCGAGTAGCTGGGATTACGGGTGCCTGCCACCATGCCCAGCTGATTTTTGTATTTTTAGTAGAGATAGGGTTTCACCACATTGGCTAGGCTGGTCTCTAACTCCTGGCCTCAAGTGATCCACCTGTCTTGGCCTCCCAAAGTGCTGGGATTACAGGCGTGAGCCACCATGTCCTGCCCAGACTTACTTTTTGAGGCAATGAAAATATTCTAGAATTAATCATGGGGATGGTTGCACAACTCTGTAAAAATACTGAAGACCTTTGAATTATACATTTTAAATTAGTCAATTGTATGGAATATGAATTATATCTTATAAAACTGTTTCCTCTAAAATCTATCCTATTTCTGCATAGTAGCAATAGCAACTAGAAAACAAAATTTTTAAAAAGATAATTGTCATATGCATCAAAAAACCTGAGACACATTGGAATAAATATAATGAAAAATATGCCAGACTTCCAAACTCAAATGACAAAACATTTTGTGGTGTGTTAATTCAAGGATTACTATTCAGCAATATAAAAGACTGCTAAGACATGAGAGCAATGAAAACGAATCTCAAAACTTTATGTTGAGCAAAAAAAGCCAGAAACAAAGGAGGACAAACAATATTCCATTAGTATGAAATTATAGCACAGGCCAAATCAATCTATGGTGATACAAATCAGAACGTGGCTTCCTTTTGTGGGGGGATTGGCTAGAAAAGGGCAGCAGATCACTCAGGGTGGGTACAGTGGCAACGTACTATAATTTGTTTGGGTCATGGTTATGCAGGTTTATACAAGCCTTGCAACTCAATGCATTCAACACCTAAAATGACTGCATTTTACTGTATATAAACTATACCTCAAAAAAAGTGTTTAAAGTAAAAAAGAAAAATGACTGCTCTCCAGAGTCACTATATGGACTTCGTTATCCTCTAGTCAGTCTTAAAACATAGTTGGAATAATCTTATCCCAGGTTTTATTCCTCAGTCTATATAATGCTTCTTGCTAAAAATAATCTCCCTAGCTGATCTTATCCATACTCATGATTTTAACTAGCACCCGTGGTGCAAATGACTTCTAATTCTTATTTACAATTCTGACCTCATCTCTAAGTTTTAGACTCATCCCCAACTTCCTGATGGACATCTCTATGTGACTATTTAATACATTCAATTCAACAGGTCCAAAACTGAATACATCATCTCCACCCACTCCCTCCACTGCCCTCCCACCTCCTTACCCTGGTGAGCACAGCTAGTCTTTCTGTCTTGTCTCAGTAAGTGACAACTTCCTTTACCCGATAAGCTGGGGTCATTTTAAAAAATTCCCTCTTCTCTATTTCATTGAAGTTATAAATATAAGTAATTCCCTATTAATAAAATTAAAATAATTTTATCATAAAGGTCTGTAATTTTACCCCATAATTATTTCTAGTGTTCTCTTCCTCTTTTGTAAACCTACTACACTTCCCCCAATTCAGGCCCTTCTTTCTTTTTTCCTTTTTTTCTTTTTTTTTTTTTTTTTTTTGAGACAGAGTCTCGCTCTTTCCCAGGCTGAAGTGCAGTGGCACAACCTTGGCTCACTGCAACCTCTGCCTCCTGGGATCAAGTGATTCTCCTGCCTCAGCCTCCCCTATAGCTGGGACTACAAGGGAGCACCACCATGTCCAGCTAATTTTTTTTTTTGGTACAGATGCGGTTTCACCATGTCGGCTAGGCTGGTCTTGAACTCCTGGCCTTAAGTAATCCACCCACCTTGGCTTCCCAAAGTGCTAGGATTACAGGTGTGAGCCACCACGCTCAGCCACAGGCCTTATTTCTCATCTGGACTATTGCATTAGCCACCAGACTCCAGTCCACTTTCCCACATGTTTCCCCCAACTGAATACCTAAAACTAAACCCTGCTACTTCTCTCTTTAAACCCTTGAGTAGCTCCCTATTACCTATAGAAAACAATGTGAGCTCCTGAGCACGGCATGTGAGATCTTGTATTACCAGGCCTCTTCCTACCTCCCTAGACTCCTCCTTGCCATTTCTTATGCTTGATTTTAAATGCCCATGATCTTTTTCTTCCCACCCTCAAACCCACAGGATGAAGTGAATGTTTCCCCTTATTAGGCATGTACTATATTGTGATCCTAGGTCTATTCCTTGCCTCAGTATATTTGTGAAAGAAAGAAATGGTAAAAATCCAATAGGAACAATCTCACAGTTAGTTCATGGCAGGCATGAACGCGTGGTGCTCTAAAGCACTGAACAGTCCTTGACCTCAGGTTTAGATTGAATTCTTCATCCATATATTCTATGGATCAGACTGGTAGTTCCACAATGGCTCCTCTCTGTTATCCAGCTCATCACTGCTCCCTGCCTGGCCTCAGACTCACCTACAAGGCCATCCTCTTTGGTCCATAAAAGAAAATATCCTCCTTGTTGTGTTCTCTTTCTCTCTGTCTCTCCTCCCCTCTCCTCTCCTCTCCTCCTCTCTTCTTCCTCCTCCCTCTTTCTCTTTTTTTTTTTTTTTTTTTGACTATGGTTAGTTGGCAGGGTTTACAACCAGTCAGAAAAGTTGTGCCTCTAAGAAATCCAGAAGACTGGGTATTTTTAGCTCCTCTTTTTCTCTCTTTACTCATAGCTCATTGTCCCTCATGACCAGGACTAAGTTTCACCGAATTATCTAAAAATGAAAGAAAAAGATTCAATACTCTATTTCTCTATACCTAATTCAGGAAAAAGAAATGTGAGGAGAATGAGACCTTTCTTAATATCTTTATCAGGACCTCAAAAACTCTATGCAAAAAAATAAGATTCCTCTCCACATGTCTATAGCAATTAGAAAACGTTATGTTGGTTGTTTCCTTATTTGGAGACAAATGACAAAATTGAAGAAACATTAGGTGTCAGTTACAAGCCTTTAAGAGAACCCAGGCCATCAGATTCTCTGGCAAGTGTCTAGCCATCCTATTTCTATTGAAACATTTTTATCACATATGCCAACTGTCCATTGAACAGTTGATTCATTGTTCATCTCTAAATATTTACCCAGAAATATAGATATGTTTCCACTTTTCTTTCACCTTTCTACATCTATATGCAAAGAGCTACCCAGAGCTGTTAAAACCCCACACTGGCACAGCATGTGTATTGTGTTTACTATAAAGACCTCAAGAACCAATTGCATTGACAGCTATAGGGGAATGCTGTGCTTGCATGCAAGAGCTATGACACCAGCTCAAAGACTGAAGTTTAAAATACAATGTTCCCGCCAGGCGTAGTGGCTCATGCCTGTAATCCCAGCACTTTGGGAGGCCAAGGTGGGCGAATCACTTGAGGTCAGGAGTTCAAAACCAGCCTGGCCAACATGGTGAAACCCCATCTGTACTAAAAATACAAAAATTAGCTGGGCATGGTGGTGGATGCCTGTAATCCCAGCTACTCGGGAGGCTGAGGCAGGAGAATGCTTGAACCCAGTAGGCAGAGGTTGCAGTGAGCTGAAATCGTGCCACTGCACTCCGGCCTGGGTGACAGAGCAAGACTCCATCATAAGTAAATAAATACATACATACATACATACATACATACAATGTTTCGAGTTAACAGAAAGCTAAGTAAAATGTTTTAAAAAGTAAGCAGTCAACCAAGAAGTATGCATCTAGAGACATAACTAAGCCAAAATCTCCTGGTTTGTAGAATTCTTTTTGGATACAATCTGTACATTTACAGAAGCTGGGAAAATTTGGAGAAATGTTGTTTGCAACAACTTAAGACCTAGCTTGCTCATGTATTTGCCAAATATGTGAATGACCTGGGATTTTTTTTAAGCTTCTAGCACCTCAGATTTCTTACATGATTAAAAAAATCAGCCTTAATTATCTTCAAAGCCTATTAAGAAAATCAATAGCAATGGTGTGTACAAATTATGCATATGCACGCACACACACACACACACTCGCAAATAAACATACACACATTAAAATTAAGGTAAAATAGTTATTTCCCAAAAGCTAACCGACACCCTGAAAAAGTCAGACTTACTCTGTTTCATATATCAGTGATTAAAGCAGTAGTATAATAATGTGTCCCTACTTTTTTAAATTAAAATACATTCTTTTTCTTCTTCAAAACTCAGCTCAGAACTTTCTTTTACAAAAATAGCCATATTGTTAAAAGACGATGGAGAAGTATTCAAAGGTGAAATGTAATTAGATCTGCAACTTATTTTCTTTTTTATAATTCTTATTGATATATAACAGCTATACATGTTTGGGGGTACATATGATATTTTCATACCTGTATACAATGTGTAATGATCAAATCCAGATCATTTGTATATTCATCATCTCAAACATTTATCTTTGTGTTGGGAACGTTGCAATTCTTCTCTTTTAGTTATTTTGAACTATACATTATTGTTAACTATAACTTCCCCACCGTATTATCAAATACTAGAACTTATTCCATCTAACTGTATCTTTGTACACCTTTTCAACTTATTTTCAGATTTGACAAAATGTTGAAGTTTTGAATCTAAGGGAAGGATGCTCATTGAAAGAGTCATAATTTGCCTCTGAGTTAAAACATTTCAAAATAAAAAGCTGGTGAGGGGAGGCAGAATATATTCTCTCTCTCTCTCACTTCAGTACTTCCTGCAAGCTGTACTTTCTCCTGGAAGTCTTTCCCTTCACCCTCTGTCCAGAGTTTGTCATCGTGGTAAAGTTTAGAGTCATAGATACCAATTATGCCATGAGCAAGGGATTGTGAGATCTCTCTAGAAAGGTATTTCATTTTTCTGAGCCTTGGTTTCCTCTTTTGTAAAATGAGAACCCTAACAGTATTGACTTCAAAGATACCTGGTTGACAACATCTGACTCATAGATTTATTCACTTTATAACTATGCAAAGTAGCTCAAGTAACCTGTTGGCCTTCATCTTTTTTACTTATAAGCGAGGAACAATGACACTTCATATAATTGTTGGAAGATGAAAAGAGATGATGATTGTGAAAGTATTCTGCAAACCACAAAGTTCCATTATTGTTTTCATTATTATTGTTGTTGTTAATTTATTTTTCATAAGTGTCTAATCATACTAGCCGCATGGTATGAGTTCAGAAATAATTATGGATAGATTTATAAATTTAAAATTATTAGTAAGGAAACTTTTCTACAGTTAGATTATAACACCTCTCTGTGCCCTTCAGCAAGTGTGTACCATTTGTAAGGTATGAATTTGTTGCTCATAGAACTTGATTTCCCTAGTTGTTAATAGCACTTGTTGGAAGGAAATCCAATATGGATCACTTTTGGGTCCCCTACCTCTCTCTTAATATTGTACAAGACTCCTAGTATTTATACAGCTTGGGAAAATTGAGGAAGATCTGGTGTGCTGTCCATATGGTCACTGCTGATGTCTGTATCTACCTGTCCCAGATGAGAATGCCAAGTTTCCAGGCATCCACACAGTCAACACCTTCAGACCGGTGCACTGGTCTCCAGAGAACTCACCACCCCTTGCCCCTTCTAGTTTCTGTAAATCCATGTATCTTCCCACGGTGAGCCCACAACCCTCTTTCCAAAGCAACCCCACATCGCTCTCTTATTCTGGGCAAGCGAATGCTTCCTTTCTCTTTTTCTTCAAAACAATCTCAGTATATCTCAGTGGACATGACACATTCAGAACACAGAGAGCTGGCTTGACATCCAGAAACACAACAGGAAAAATAACTTTTATTCTGTTTTTCCATTCCTCCGTGCCAACAATAAATAGTAACAAATTAATACAACAAACAAAACAAAGATAGTAACAAATCAATACCTTATCTGTGACGGTGCAAAAAATCTCATTGATTCTTGCTAGGTCATCAGGATAATCTCTCCTCTGATTCATTGATAAGTTTACGGTATGACTTAAAATGGACTTCTCATACTGGAATCTGCAGATATAGTTTCAGGTGTCCATGGTTCTCAGGCTTAAGAAATAGTAACTTAAGGAAAACAAATGATGCTGTAAGCAAACAGAAAACAACAGAACACTGATAGAATAACATCTTCCCTCTCCAGAATTTCTATTTCAGAAGTTCAAAAATTAATTTTACTTGGGTGGGGATTATTATATTTGCTATTTTTTGAAATTAGGAGCTAATTTATTTCTCTGGTTTATCAAATGAGTCAAATTTTAAAACATTAAATAAAGAAAAGATAACCAATAAGGAGGGCAACGATGACTTAAAAATAAAAATGAGACAGAGGCATCTCGTTGGAGCAATACACATTTTCATAATAAATTACAAAAAGCAAATGATTTTAAGAAACTTGAAGGGAACATTCGCAATACTACAAAATAGAGCCCACGGAGGCATGTGCTGCCCTGCATTTCCAGCCTCTGAGCAGAAGGGAGACAAATCCCAAAGCGTGCCCCATTATGTCCCTTCTGGCAACCCTTCTACTGAGAACACTCAGAGCTGATGGTTGAAAGTTTGTGGAGAAATCACTTTCCTTAAAAAGAAGGCACAGGTTAAGTAACTTTCTTCCACACAATTTTCTACAAACACACAGCCACTGGGGACATAAAATTCTCCACTGCTTGCAGCCATGGAAAGTCACCCGGCATTAAACGCAGGTGCTTCCTGCTTAAACTTCATGATCCAATCAGATCTTGGGGTTCCAGCAGAATATTGCCAATACCTGAAATGTGTCATTTCTAAACTGCATTCCTCTCTATACACTGACCTCTCCAACCTGGCTTGTATTCACGGAGGCACAGAATCATCCCACATGGAAATTGAAGAGATGTGCTGATTCTGGTGGAGCAAGGCTGTCACTCAGTGGAAGTATTTTTTTCTCCAGATTAAAAAGTATTTCTGAATGTTGGAAATTGTCTATTTCCCTGCATCATTAGAAGCAACCCATAATGACCCCCCATAGTGAAACTATCAGTGGTAGTTTGCCCCTATAGTATTGAGTTGAAAAGAGAGAATTCAAGAATTCTTTCCAGCAATCAAATCTAAAACACTCCTATTGATGCCAAAAAGCCTGCTGTGTGCAGGTTTTAAAATAGCACTTGAAAGGAGGGGTCTTATTCTCACACAGCCACCTCCAACTCCCCAAAAAAAATATGATTCTTGGGACACTGGATCATTCAGGCACCAGACACACAAGAAAACCAGGATCTCAAAAGAGACTTTTTTTTTTTTTTTTTTTGAGACAGTGTTTTTCACTCTTGTCATCCAGGCTAGAGTACAATGGCGTGATCTTGGCTCACTGCAACCTCCGCCTCCCAGGTTCAAGTGATTCTCCTGCCTCAGCCTCCCGAGTAGCTGGGATTATAAGCGCTCGCCACCAAGTCCAGCTAATTTTTGTATTTTTTAGTAGAGACAGGGTTTCGCCATATTAGCCAGGCTGGTCTCGAATTCCTCACCTCAGGTGATCCGCCCACCTCAGCCTCCCAAAGTGGTGGGATTACAGGCATGAACCACTGTGCCCAGCCTGACTTGTCTTTCAGGAACCCAGTCTACAAAGTGAATTTTGAGAAAAAAAAGACTAATTGCCTGCAACAAGCCAAGAATACAACACATTCAAGGCCTTTTTTTCCCCTGTGTTTTAAAAGTGCCTGCATTTTTTGCTCATTATTCACACATTTAACCAAACATAAAACTGATCTCTCTTTTGCAGCAAAGACATTTGGGCTAAAGGATTTCTTTCAAACATCCCAGAAGGATGATCTCTGCTTCCATTAAAATGTAAACATGGCCGGGTGTGGTGGCTCATGCCTGTAATCCCAGCAATTTGGGAGGCTGAGACAGGTGGATCACTTGAGGTCAGGAGTTCAAGACCAACCTGGCCAACATGGTGAAACCCCACCTCTACTAAAAATACAAAAATTAGCCAGGTGTGGTGATAAGCACCTGTAATCCCAGCTACTCAGGAGGCTGAGGCATGAGAATCACTTCAACCTGGGAGGTGGAGTTTGCAGTGAGCCGAGATCACACCTCTGCACTCCAGCCTGGGCTACAGAGTGAGACTCCATCTCAAAAAAAAAAAAAAAGTAAACATAAATTCATTCATCTAGAAATCTCCAAAATCCCTCAGATGATTCCACCCAGAATTTTCTTGGCTTTATCCTAAACCCTCCCAGGAAGAACTTCAATCAGAAATCGCAAATGGTGCGCATGTGCCGTGTCCCAAGTATCTGTGATCCAAAACCTCCTCCAGGTTCTGCTGTCCTTGGGGAGTTTCCCCTTGGCAATTCCCAAGCAGGAGTTGCCTGATGGACCAGAGGAAAAAAGGACCCATCAACCCAAAGCCTTTATGTCTTTCTTCTAACGTCTCTTTCTGTTTTCTGCCTTTCCCTTTAGATTTCAAAGGCCACGGTTGGTCTTTAAGATTCAAAATCAAGCTGTATTCACAGTATTTACAAGCAATGCATCCAACAGACTACTTCAAGGCTATGACTCATAAGACAAGGCTTCCTTTCTACAGGAAGCCACTGTCCCAGATGCCAAAGAAGCTTGGCTGACACTGTTTCCCAAGGGAACACCTACTCTCTATCCAAGCCCCACTGCTTTTTGTCCTGGGCCTCGGGCTCCGCCTCTGCCTGGTTAAGGTCATTCAGGTACAGAAAGACCTGCTTGTTGGGGGCCAGCCGGTTCCTCTTGGTGTTGACCATTTGGGCATGGAGCGAAAGAGATGCTCCAGCACAACGCAGGTGTCCCAGCGCCTTCTAAGACTTGAAGTTCCTCATCTCCTCCACCACCTGGGCATGCCATTCCTCCTGGTCCTCCAGGCCGCTGGTCTGGCAGCAGATCTCAGCCAGCATGCTGTTGATCATGCGGGAGGGCTGAGGCACCGACGTCCCCATGAGCTTCATGGGACGTTTTTCCGGCAAAGGGTATATCTTGCATTGGCCAGCCAGTAGCTGCCGTCTTTGACCTTGTCCAGGAGGCCTTGGCCCCTGACCACACAGTTCTCCATCTGCTGCCTCTCGAAGACAAGCAGGAAGGGCAGCCTCTTGTAGCATGGGTCCAGGAAGATGGTGGCATTTGGAAACATGCCCATTTCAGGCACCTCCTGGCAGGTCTCATAGAGCTCCTTGGCAATCACCTTCTTGGCCATGGGGATCTCCTTGGAGTCAGTCTCCTTGTTGTTGAATGTGGTATTTAGCAGCATGTGAAACAGCAGTTTCACTGTGCTGATGGTAGGATACTTCAAGACAGACAGTATCTCGGCCACTTGCTTGCAGAGCTGCAGGAATTCCACCAGCCTGTGGATGGTGGACCACTTGGTAGCCTTCAACATCAGGTTGTGATTGTTGCTGTCTTCAGATACAACAGGGAGGACACACTGCTGCTCTTTGAGCGGCTGCAGCATGGCCAGTATGCTTCCCCACCAGGAGATGATTGCTCACCAGCATGCAGTGCCCATGTTTTGCTGTGTCTGCTTCTCCACGAGAGCATGTCAAAGGCCATGGTGGGCTGCTGGAAGTAGTCCACCAGTGGACAGCACCAAGAGAGTAGGCTCTCCAGCTTAGGGAGCTGGAAAGCCTGCTGGATGCCAGCATAGAAGGTCTGCACAAGTAAGGCATTTGAACGGCAATGTTGAGCAAGGAGCACGCCTTCATGATGTCCTTGCCATGGTCGGTGGTGGCCCTGCACTCCTTGGTGCTGATGCCCCATTTGATGAAGAGCACCGGCATGATGGTTTCTGCTGTGTTCTTTTCGAGCACCTCAAACGTCTTCAGGCACCGGAACCCACAGACAGGCTGTTGGGGGAGCTAACATCAAGGAAGTGGACAGCCAATATCACCAAGGCTCGATTCTGGTTCTCACTCCTCCACTTGCCCCTGGAGATGCCACACCACAACGCATTGGCCAGCTTCTTCAGGATCACCTCTCTGACCCTCCATGCTTCTCAGGGATGGCCTTGGTGGAGATGTACTTCCTGATCAGGAGCTGGTACCTGGGGTCAGCCAGCACCTTGGAAGTGGGCTTGTCCTCTCTGGATGTCCTTGCCCCTTGCATATGAGTCCAAGGACAGTGGCCATCAGTTCCTGCTACTGCTTGCTCTCATCACTGTGGCCAGCCTTTGTGGCCACTGGGTCCTGCGACAACTGCTGGGATGACTTGGGCTTGGGTTTGGAGGAGGTGGGAGTGAAGGCTTCCCAAATCTGCTGGGTGACTGTAAAACTCTTGGAGGTCATCTCCTTCAGGTGGTAGGACAGGTTGGAGGTGTTTCAGAATAGGTGATCCGGGCCAGGCAGATGCAGCAGATTTTATTCCATGGCAAGACTCATGACTTGGTATTGGTGTCCAAGCTGCAATACTTCCACATCTTGCCGTGGATGTAGGGGTGGGCCTGTAACTTCAGATCTATCTGAGAGATTTCCAGGCCTTTATTCTCCATTGCCTCTCCACAAGACCCTGCCTGCTGAACTTCTACTCACCCGTGGGGACCCGGCTCTGGGAAGGCACCACCCCTCCTCAGGCAGCTGTGCCACAATCACCAAGGCACCAGCTATGTAGACCTGCAGGGCCATCCCAGGCAGACAGCAAAAACCATCTTTATTATTCTGGACATTTCAATCTATGAACACTGAATGTCTCTCCATGTATTTATTTAATAAATACCTTATTTTTTTAATTGACATAAAATTATAGGTATCATGTACAACATGATGTTTTGAAGTATATATACATTATGGAATGAGTAGATCTAGCCAATCAGCATATTTATTACCTCACATAGTTAAGATTTTTGTAGTCAAAAAATAATTTTTCAAATGGTTTTGTGGCCTTTTTTTATAGTGTTCTTGTTGAAAAGATTTTCAAGTGCCTGGAATTCTCAAAATACTGAATATATTATCTTAACAGAGAAAATTGGCACGGAACTTGTCACATCATGAAATTAAAACTGAGTCTTTCCTTGGGTGCCATGTGTTCTTGTCTTGACTCATCACTTTCATAATTTTTGGTACCATTACCGCTCACTGAATCCTGTTATCCAAGGATTTGGGAATGAAGTAGAAGCCTGCTATTGCTCAGTTCCGCACACTGTGGCTATATTTTCCAAAGTGTTAACAAAAATGTTTCTCAAGAATGATAAAATCAAAACTAAAAGAGAATCTCCAGTTCTCTGGGTTTAGACTATAAATACCTGAGTAATAGCTCTTTGGGGGAAAAGCAGTCATTTTAATATACATAAACAGTCAAAAGCTAAAAGAGAGGGTAAAACTCATTTAGTTCAATTCATGTATTACAAAGAAGAAAAAAAGACCCAAAGATGTAATTTGTCTGAGATCACCCGTTACAGTGGCTATTATTAATTATTTGGTTCCATACAAAAAAATTTCCCATAAATACTCTAGTATGAGTGGACTTGTTCACTATCATCTTAGTCTTAACAATACAAGTATTTTCTATTTTTTTTTGGTTGCTTTTACTTTAGAAAAAAAAAAGCAGAAAGAGCCCTGATCCTTTGAGAATCTATTAAATGTATTAATAGTTTCTACGTTTTTTTTTATTTGGTTGCTTTGTTTTAGCTAAGGCTTATCTTACTTCATTTTATCCACAAGTAAGGTAACTGTGACTGGACTGACCCTGTTGGGTGGGCTGAACTTCTACTCCATACTCAGAGTGAAATAAAATCACAGCACTTTATTGCAACCCTACTCCAAAATGCATTGTCAGTTAATGTAGTTTTTTTTTTTTTTTTTTTTTTTGGAGATGGAGTCTGGCTCTGTCACCCAGGCTGGAGTGCAGTGGCTCGATGTCTGCTCACTGCAAGCTCTGCCTCCCGGGTTCACGCCATTCTCCTGCCTCAGCCTCCCGAATAGCTGGGACTACAGGCACCCACCACCGTGCCCGGCTAATTTTTTTTGTATTTTTAGTAGAGACAGGGTTTCCCTGTGTTAGCCAGGATGGTCTCGATCTCCTGACCTCGTGATCCGCCCGCCTCGGCCTTCCAAAGTGCTGGGATTACAGGCGTGAGCCACTGCGCCCGGCCAGTTTTCTTAAATACATCTTTAAATGTATCTCCTCTCTAGCTCCCAGCTTTTCTCTCATAATTCAGTCTTCAGATTTTTCTTCTCTTTTTTTTATCCACATGTGGCATCTCTGTGTTAGTTACTAAGCTATCGTCTCTCAGCTTCAAACCTTCTCTTCTAGCTCTGTGATGCTGGGACTAGGATTCTGCAAACACTTTTCTCCTTTGCCATCTGTTTTCCTGTTAGGTTATTCTGGTAGAAGAAACTAGAGGGAGACAAGAAAGTGGAGGAGGGAGAAGGAATTCACAATTTTCTATTTGCTTTCTATTATTCTCTGGTCACCACAGAAATGCATCCTCACCCCAGAAGCACAGTTTGTTGCAGAAGCAAATGATTCCAGATTCTAGCTTTTTTCCACCTATTAGAACTAGCCTCATAATGATACCCATCACAAGCCAAGAGATATCAGCACAAGCCAAGCAGTTCTAACAGTGCCTCTCCTCCAAGCCCATAAGTTTTTGAGAACCCCAATCTTTCCTCTTGGTTCTACCACTACTATGGGATTCAAGCTGCTTCCTGCAGTTACTCTCTGTGTTATCTGAATTCCCTCCAATATCCTTTTAACCAATTCCACCCACCAACCTTTTTCTTCTGAGATGGAGTTTCACTCTGTCACCCAGGCTAGAGTGCAGTGGCATGATCTTGGCTCACTGCAACCTCCACCTCCTGGGTTCAAGCAATTCTCCTGCCTCAGCCTCCCAAGTAGCTGGGATTACAGGTGCCCACCATCACGCCAGGCATTTTTTTCTTTTTTTTTGTATTTTTAGTAGAGATGGGGCTTCACCATGTTAGCCAGGCTAGTTTCAAACTCCTGACCTCAAGTGATCTGCCCACCTCATCATCCCAAAGTGCTAGGATTACAGGCGTAGCCACCACACCTGGCTCAATTCCCTATGTTAAACTTCCTTGTTAAAATAATTGTTATGGTTTCTCCTTTCCTTATTGGACCCTGAGTAACACATACTCTACATCCATTCTATTGATTCAGGTCTTTTCCTCACCTCTCTCTTGCCTTCAGAACCCCACTTAGTAAAATGTTAAAGGAACCATTCACCCATAATTCTTTTCTCCTACCCCGAAGTTTGCTTGTACACCCATAATTCTTCAAGGATGTCCTTGTGAGCTTCAATTCACCCTGTTCCATCCCTTTTGTCTTTCTTTGTTAAATGATGAACAGAAAAATCCTGCTCAAAGAGAGTAAGTTCAAGATAGTCTTGGTTCTAAAAAGAGAAGCTGAAAACCTGCTATCTTTTGATTGGCTGTCAAGACTCTTCATCAAAGCAGATGTCCCAGACTAATTTCAACAATTCTTCATCTTAAATTCAAGACTTTAAAAAACCTTGACAGACTTGCAGAAGCCTTTCATCTGAGGAACTCAGAAAATCACAGATTGAACATCCCCCATAAAGAAGAAAGGGAAATAAGTCCAAAATGTAGCCCAGAATATGACATTCTTTGAGGACAATTCTGTATGAATTAAAGCTGCAGCCTGTGGACAATTTCTTGAGCCCAGGAGTTTCAGACCAGCCTGGGCAACATAGTTGGACCCCGTCTCTACAAAAAATTAAAAATTTAAAAATTAGTTGGGTGTGGTGGTGCACATCTGTAGTCCCAGCTACTCAGGAGGCTGAAGCAGGAGGATTGCTTAAGCCTGAGAGGTCAAGGCTGCAGTGAGCTATGATCTCATCACTGTGCTCCAGCCTGGGTAACAGAGTGATGTTCCTTTAATTCCAGAGAAGTTGCTAACTTTCTGTAAAAACTCCTTTATGAGAAATGATATTCATGTGGAAAGAGTATTCTCTTTATACCCTGATGTGTTATTAATTTCACATCTCTGGGATCAAACCAGATCATCAGAAAGATTTATTCTTAGAATATCCTCTACATCCCCAGCTACTCTTACTGATATAAGCTCTGATATAATGCTTTAGCTTTTGAACGATCACCTGATCATAAAATTTGATTAACATCCTCTTATATAAAACAATTTGACTATGCTGGGCACAGTGGTTCATGCCTGTAATCCCAGCACTTTGGGAGGCCGAGGCAGGTGGATCACTTGGGGTCAGGAGTTCAAGACCAGGCCTGGCATGGTGGCTCATGCCTGTAATCCCAGCACTTTGAGAGGCCGAGGTGGGTAGATCACCTGAGGTCAGGAGTTCAAGACCAGCCTGGCCAACATGGTGAAACCCTGTCTCTACTCAAAATGCAAAAATTAGCCAGGCGTGGTAGTAGGCACCTGTAATCCCAGCTACTCAGGAGACTGAGGCAGGAGAATCACTTGAACCCTTGAACCTGGGAGGTTGCAGTGAACCGAAATCACACCACTGCACTCCAGCCTGGGTGACAGAGAAAGATTTCCCTCTCAAAAAAAAAAAAAAAAAAAAAAAAAAAGAATGTTCAGAGAAAGACTTACTGATCCTGAATGCTGGCTCCCCAAAGTATCACTGACAACCTGTCGAAAAGACAAAGCTGAGCTTATATTGATCTTGGTAAGGGAGTACTCCCTCCACAGAATCTTAGAGCATCTCAGAAGAGGGAGAACAAAGTCGGGATATTTATTGGGACTCTGAGTCAGTTTAAGACAGATCTTATCCAATATCAGTGCTTAATTAACACTCTGTAAGGATTATGACTTAATAGTTTAAGATTTGTGGTCACAGCAAAGTGAAGACGTAAAGGCAAGGTTTTCAAAGAGTCTTGGGTTCAAGCAGTCTTGGGGTTTCAACTGTAGTCTTGATATGGCTCCCATGATTGGAGGAAGAAATTGATGCTTTTCATGAAAAGTTGATGGCCTTTTGGGACATGAAATGAATGATAATGTTATTCACAACTTTCATCTTCTTCAGCAAGAGTTTCCTAGAGTAGTAAAGCTATGTTGATGAAACATAGAATAACAAAGGCCTGTAAATATACACAGTAAGCTATGTGGGTGTATACAGTTTCGGTTCTCACTGACAAAATGAAATTTGAGCTCATTCTCAAAGGAGTGAGGGAATGAGTCATGCCAACATTTGAAAGCAGAGTTCCAAGCCAGGCCCAAGTCCAACTTTTGCAGGGCCTGTGGCAAGGTTATAGATGAATGCCTACTATATGCCCAAATATTTAAATGCTGGAAATCGAGTTAGCAAACTTCTTTTTCTTAGAGATGGGGTCTCACTATGCTGGTCTCGAACTCCTGGCCTCAAAGAATCCTCCCATCTCAGCCTCGCAAATGCTGGGATTACAGGCATGAGCCACTGTGCCTGGCCTAGTTAACTCTTAAATAAAATGTTAGCCAGGTGGGGTGGCATGCGCCTCTAGTCCGCCTTACTCCAGAAGCTAAGGCAGGAGGATCCCTTGAGCCCAGAATTTCGAGGCTACAGTAAGCTATGTTCGTTCCACTGCACTCCAGCCAGGATGACAGAGTGAAACCCCGACTCTAAATCAAAGCAAAGCAAAACAAAACAAAACAAAACAAAACAAAATGCCCAATCAACACCCTCCAATAAAACAAAATAAACTGGTTACTTTAAAAATAAATAAATAAATAAAATGTTTTAGGTGCCTCTCTTGATAAATATAACTTTATAGTGACTAAGTAAAAAAACATATAAAGCTATGCTTTTTATGTGCCTGAAAAACATCAAAAACAACTAATATATTCACACGCGTGTATATCTGAGTATTCTATTGATGTGTGGTTGAATAATAAAATAAGGACACATACACCATATAAATCATTTTATAGTATACTTATTTCATAAAATTTTATTTCTTTGCCTTCATCTGAGGAAAATCATGAATTCAATTTTTATAATAAAGATTTTCACATATTTTGTTTTTCTATTGACAACAGTGATCTAAAGATACACTGTCCTATATGGTACACACTGAGCATTTGAAGTGTGAGGCCTGTCCAAATTGAGATGTGTTATAAGTGTAAAATACATACCTATTCCAAGACTTAATATTTTTAAAAAAGTAAACTATCTCATTAATAATTTTATATTGAATACGTATTTAAATGGTAATGATTTTAATATACAGTAAATAAAATATATTATTAAAATTAATTTTACCTTTTTTTACTTCTTTCATGTGACTATTAGAACATTTAGAATTACAATGTGGCTCACATTTGTGACTCATGTTATATTTCTTTTTTTTCAGCTTTATTGAGGTAAAATTGACAAAGAAAAATTATACCTATTTAACATGTTCAACTTGTTGATTTGATATACATATACTTTGTGTAATAATTACCAAAATCGAATTAATTAACACATCCATCACCATATATATGTACTGTGTGTGTGTGATAAGAACACTTAAGGCATAGTCCCTTGGCAAATTTTAAGTAAACAATACAGTATTATTAACTATAGCTATCATGCTGTACAATAGATCCCCAAAATTTACTCATGTTACAAATGAAAGTTTGTAACCTTTGACCAACATCTCCCATTTCCCCAACCCCACAGCAGCTGGTAGTCACTGCTCTACTCTCTTCTTCAATGAGATGGACTTTTTTAGATTCTACATATAAATGAGATCGTACAATATTTGTCTGAGTCAGGCTTGTTTCACTTAACATAATGTCCTCCAAGTTCATTCATGTTGTCAAAAATGGCAGGATTTACTCCTTTTTTAAACCTGACTAATATTTCACAGTGTATGTATGTGTGTGTGTGTGTGTGTGTGTGTGTGATTTTCTTTATCCATTTAGCTGCCAATTAACACTTAGATTGTTTCCATATCTATTGTGAATTATACTGAAATGAACAAGCAGGTGCAGATATCACTTTGAGATATTGATTTTATTTCCTTTTTGTCTGTCTTTTTAGGGATGAGGTCTCACTCTTTCACCCAGGTTGGAGTGCAGTGGCACAATCACAGCTCACTACAGCCTCAAACTCCTGGGCTCAAGTGATCCTTATGCCTCAGCCTTCCAAAGTGCTGGGATTAGAGGAATAAGCCACCATGCCTTGCCTCTATTTTTAATTTTTTCAGAACTCTCCATAGTTTTTCGCCTAATGGCTATACCAGTTTACATTCCTATCAACAATGTACAAAGGTTTCCTTTTCTCCACACCTTCACCAACACTTGTTGCCTCTCAACTTTTTGATAATAGCTATCCTAAACAGATATGAGGCGATATCTCATTGTGGTTTTGAGTTGCATTTTCCTGATGATTGGTGATGTTGAGCACCTTTTCATAACTTGTCCATTAGTTTGTTTTCCTTGGAAAAAATGTCTTTTAGGTCCTTTGCCTATCTTTTAATCAGCTTATTTGGGTTTTTGTTTTGTTTTGTTGCTATTGAGTTGTATGAATTTCTTATATATTTTGGATATTAGCCAGATTAATGGTTTGCAAATATTTTCTCTCATTCTGTAGATTATCTTTTCATTTGGTTGTTTTCTTTGCTGTGTAGAAGCTTTTCAGTTTGATGTAGCTCCATGTGTTTTGTTGTTACTGTTGTTGTTGTTGTTGTTGTTGTTGTTGCTGTTGTTGTTTGGGGGGTTTTGTTGAGAAGGAGTTTTGCTCTTGTTGTCCAGGCTGGAGTGCAATGGCACAGTCTTGGCTCACTGCAACCTCTATCTCCACGGTTCAAGCAATCCCCACACCTCACCCTTTCAAGTAGCTGGGACTACAGGTGCCTACCACCACATCTGGTTAATTTTTTTTTTTTTTTTTGTAGAGATAGCAGTCTCACTATGTTGCCCAGGCTGGTCTCGAACTCCTGGGCTCAAGTGATCCCCTCACCTCGGCCTTCCTAAGTCCTAGGATTACAGGCATGAGTCACTGCACCTGGCTAAATTTTTAATTACATGAAATTGTAATTATTAAAATTAATTAATTTTAATTTTTTAAATTTTAAATTTTAAATTAAATTTTTTTAATTTTAAAAAATTTGGACTACCCTTTGTATCTTTGGGTCCCCTCCCTTTGTATGGGAGCTCTGTTTCCACTCTATTAAATCTTGCGACTGCACTCACTTCTGGTCCGTGTCTGTTATGGCTCAAGCTAAGCTTTTGCTCACCGTCCACCACTGCTGTTTGCTGCCGTCGCAGACCCACCGCTGACTTCCATCCCTCTGGATCCAGCAGGGTGTCTGCTGTGCTCCTGAGCCAACGAGGTGCCCATTGTCACTCCTGATCAGGCTAGAGGCTTGCCATTGTTCCTGCACGGCTAAGTGCCTGGGTTCGTCCTAACTGAGCTGAACAATAGTCACTAGGTTCCACAGTTCTCTTCCATGACTCACGGCTTCTAATAGAGCTATAACACTCACCACATGGCCCCAGATTCCATTCCTTGGAATCTGTGAGGCCAAGAACCCCAGGTCAGAGAACACGAGCCTTGCCGCCGTCTTGGAAACGGCCTGCCACCATCTTGGGAGATCTGGGAGCAAGGACCCCCTGGTAACATTTTGGCAACCAAAAAAGGGACCTCCAAAAGCGATCAGAGTCTACCTCCCTACCCCAGCATCCCCCCGACTCCTTCTCCAACTAATAAAGACCGCCCTTCAACCCAAATGGTCCAAAAGGAGATAGACAAAGGGGTAAACAATGAACCAAAGAGTGCCAATATTCCCCGATTATGCCCCCTCCAAGCAGTGGGAGGAGGAGAATTCGGCCCAACCAGAGTGCATGCACCTTTTTCTCTCTCAGACTTAAAGCAAATTAAAATAGACCTAGGTAAATTCTCAGATAACCTTGATGGCTATGTTAATGTTTTACAAGGGTTAGGACAATCCTTTGATCTGACATGGAGAGATATAATGTTACTGCTAAATCAGACACTAACCCTGAATGAGAGACGTGCCGCCATAACTGCGGCCTGAGAGTTTGGCAATCTCTGGTATCTCAGTCAGGTCAATGATAGGATGACAACAGAGAAAGGAGAATGATTCCCCACAGGCCAGCAGGCAGTTCCCAGTGTAGACCCTCATTGGGACACAGAATCAGAACATGGAGATTGGTGCCACAGACATTTGCTAACTTGTGTGCTAGAAGGACTAAGGAAAACTAGAAAGAAGCCTATGAATTATTCAATGATGTCCACTATAACACAGGGAAAGGAAGAAAATCCTACTGCCTTTCTGGGGAGACTAAGGGAGGCATTGAGGAAGCATACCTCCCTGTCACCTGACTCTATTGAAGGCCAACTAATTTTAAAAGATAAGTTTGTCACTCAGTCAGCTGCAGACATTAGAAAAAAACTTCAAAAGTCTGTCTTAGGCCCAGAACAAAACTTAGAAACCCTATTGAACTTGGCAACCTTGGTTTTTCATAATAGAGATCAGGAGGAGCAGGGAGAATGGGACAAATGGGATTTAAAAAAAAGGGTCACTGCTCTAGTCATGGCCCTCAGGCAAGTGGACTTTGGAGGCTCTGGAAAAGGGAAAAGCTGGGCAAATCTAATACCTAATAGGGCTTGCTTCCAGTCTACAAGGACACTTTAAAAAAGATTGTCCAAGTAGAAGTAAGCCATCCCCTTGTCCATACCCCTTATGGCAAGGGAATCACTGGAAGCCCCACTGCCCCAGGGGAGTGAAGGTCCTCTGAGTCAGAAGCCACTAACCAGATGATCCAGCAGTAGGACCGAGGGTGCCCAGGGCAAGCGCCAGCCCATGCCCATGCCGTCACCCTCACAGAGCCCTGGGTATGCTTGACCATTGAGGGCCAGGAGGTTAACTGTCTCCTGGACACTGGTGCAGCCTTCTCAGTCTTACTCTCCTGTCCAGGACAACTGTCCTCCAGATCTGTCACTATCCGAGGGGTCCTAGTACAGCCAGTCACTAGATACTTCTCCCAGCCACTAAGTTGTGACTGGGGAGCTTTACTCTTTTCACATGCTTTTCTAATTATGCCTGAAAGCCCCACTCCCTTGTTAGGCAGAGACATTCTAGCAAAAGCAGGGGCCATTATACAACTGAACATAGGAGAAGGAACACCCATTTGTTGTCCCCTGCTTGAGGAAGGAATTAATCCTGAAGTCTGGGAAACAGAAGGACAATATGGATGAGCAAAGAATGCCCATCCTGTTCAAGTTAAACTAAAGGATTCTGCTTCCTTTCCCTACCAAAGGCAGTACCCCCTTAGACTGGAGGCCCAACAAGGACTGCAAAAGATTGTTAAGGACCTAAAAGCTGAAGGCCTAGTAAAACCATGCAATAGCCCCTGCAATACTCCAATTTTAGGAGTACAGAAACCCAAAGGACAGTGGAGGTTAGTGCAAGATCTCAGGATTATCATTGAGGCCATTGTCCCTCTATACCCAGCTGTACCTAACCCTTATACTCTGCTTTCTCAAATACCAGAGGAAGCAGAATGGTTTACAGTCCTGGACCTTAAGGATGCCTTTTTCTGCATCCCTGTACATCCTGACTCTCAATTCTTGTTTGCCTTTGAAGAACCCTTGAATGCAATGTCTCAACTCACCTGGACTGTTTTACCCCAAGGGTTCAGGGATGATTTACTTTTATCCACCCGTTCAGAAACCTTGTGCCATCAAGCCACCCAAGCGCTCTTAAATTTCCTCACTACCTGTGGCTACAAGGTTTCCAAACCAAAGGCTCAGCTCTGCTCACAGCAGGTTAAATACTTAGGGCTAAAATTATCCAAAGGTACCAGGGCCATCAGTGAGGAATGTATCCAGCCTATACTGGCTTATCCTCATCCCCAAACCCTAAAGCAACTAAGAGGGTTCCTTGGCATAACAGGTTTCTGCCGAATATGGATTCCCAGGTACGGTGAAATAGCCAGACCATTATATACACTAATTAAGGAAACTCAGAAAGCCAATATCCATTTAGTAAGATGGACACCTGAAGCAGAAGCGGCTTTCCAGGCCCTAAAGAGGGCCCTAACCCAAGCCCCAGTGTTAAGCTTGCCAATGGGGCAAGACTTTTCTTTATATGTCACAGAAAAAACAGGAATAGCTCTAGGAGTCCTTACACAAATCTGAGGGACGAGCTTGCAACCTGTGGCATACCTGAGTAAGCAAATTGATGTAGTGGCAAAGGGTTGGCCTCATTGTTTACAGGTAGTGGCGGCAGTAGCAGTCTTAGCATCTGAAGCAGTTAAAATGATACAGGAAAGAGATCTTACTGTGTGGACATCTCATGAGGTGAATGGCATACTCACTGCTAAAGGAGACTTGTGGCTGTCAGACAACGATTTACTTAAATATCAGGCACTATTACTTGAAGGGCCAGTGCTGTGACTGCGCACTTGTGCAGCTCTTAACCCAGCCACATTTCTTCCAGACAATGAAGAAAAGATAGGACATAACTGCCAACAAGTAATTGCTCAGACCTAGGCCGCTCGAGGGGACCTTTTAGAAGTTCCCTTAACTGATCCCGACCTCAACTTGTCTACTGATGGAAGTTCCTTTGTAGAAAAAGGACTTCAAAAAGTGGGGTATGCAGTGGTCAGTGATAATGGAATACTTGAAAGTAATCCCCTCACTCCAGGAACTAGCGCTCAGCTGGCAGAACTAATAGCCCTCACTCGGGCACCAGAATTAGGAGAAAGAAAAAGGGTAATATACATACAGACTCTAAGTATGTTTACCTAGTCCTCTGTGCCCATGAAGCAATATGGAGAGAAAGGGAGTTCCTAACTTCCAAGGGAACACGTATCAAACATCAGGAAGCCATTAGGAGATTATTATTAGCTGTACAGAAACTTAAAGAGGTGGCAGTCTTACAGTGCCGAGGTCATCAGAAAGGAAAGGAAAGGGAAATAAAAGGGAACCGCCAAGCGGATATTGAAGCCAAAAGAGCCGCAAGGCAGGACCCTCCATTAGAAATGCTTATAGAAGGACCCCTAGTATGGGGTAATCCCCTCCGGGAAACCAAGCCCCAATACTTAGAAAAAGAAACCGAATGGGGAACCTCACGAGGACATGGTTTCCTCCCCTCAGGATGGCTAGCCACAGAAGAAGGAAAAATACTTTTGCCTGCCGCTAACCAACGGAAATTACTTAAAACCCTTCACCAAGCCTTTCACTTACGCATTGATAGCACCCATCGGATGGCCAAATCATTATTTACTGGACCAGGCCTTTTCAAAACTATCAAGCAGATAGTCAGGGCCTGTGAAGTGTGCCAAAGAAATAATCCCCTGCCTTATCACCAAGCTTCTTCAGGAGAACAAAAAACAAACCATTACCCAGGAGAAGACTAGCAACTAGATTTTACCCACATGCCCAAATCTCAGGGATTTCAGTATCTACTAGTTTGGGTAGATACTTTCACTGGTTGGGCAGAGGCCTTCCCCTGTAGGACAGAAAAGTCCCAGGAGGTAATAAAGGCATTAGTTCATGAAACAATTCCCAGATTCGGACTTCCCCAAGGCTTACAGAGTGACAATGGCCCTGCTTTCAAGGCTACAGTAACCCAGGGAGTATCCCAGGTGTTAGGTATACAATATCACTTACACTGTGCCTGGAGGCCACAGTCCTCAGGGAAGGTGGAGAAAATGAACGAAACACTCAAACGACATCTAAAAAAAGCTAACCCAGGAAACCCACCTCGCATGGCCTGCTCTGTTGCCTATAGCCTTACTAAGAATCCGAAACTCTCCCCAAAAAGCAGGACTTAGCCCATACGAAATGCTATATGGACAGCCCTTCCTAACCAGTGACCTTGTGCTTGACCGAGAGATGGCCAACTTAGTTGCAGACATCACCTCCTTAGCCAAATATCAACAAGTTCTTAAAACATTACAAGGAGGCTGTCCCCAAGAAGAGGGAAAGGAACTATTCCACTCTGGTGACATGGTATTAGTCAAGTCCCTTCCCTCTAATTCTCCATCCCTAGATACATCCTGAGAAGGACCCTACCTGGTCATTTTATCTACCCCAACCGCAGTAAAAGTGGCTGGAGTGGAGTCTTGGATACATCACACTCGAGTCAAACCCTAGATACTGCCAAAGGAACCTGAAAATCCAGGAGACAACGCTAGCTATTCCTGTGAGCCTCTAGAGGATCTGTGCCTGCTCTTCAAGTGACAACCAGGAAGAAAGTAACTAAAATCATAAATCCCCATGACCCTCCTTTATCATATTTTTCTCTTTACTGTTCTCTTACCCTCTTTCACTCTCACTGCACCCCCTCCATGCCACTGTATGACCAGTAGCTCCCCTTACCAAGAGCGTCTATGGAGAATTCAGCTTCCTGGAAATATTGATGCCCCATTGTATAGAAGTTTATCTAAGGGAAACCCTCCCTTCACTGCCTACACCCAGATGCCCTGCAACTGTTATAACTCTGCCACACTTTGCATGCGTGTAAATACTCATTATTGGACAGGGAAAATGATTAATCCTAGTTGTCCTGGAGGACTTGGAGCCACCGTCTGTTGGACTGACTTCACCCATACCAGTATGTCTGATTGGGGTGGAGTTCAGGATCCCGCAAGAGAAAAACATGTAAAGGAAGCAATCTCCCAACTGACCCAGGTACACAGCACCCCTAGCCCCTACAAAGGACTAGATCTCCCAAAACTACATGAAACCCTCCGTACCCATACTGGCCTAGTAACCCTCACTGGGCTCCATGAGGTCTCGGCCCAAAACCCTACTAACTGTTGGATGTGCCTCCCCCTGAACTTCAGGCCATACATTTCAATCCCTGTACCTGAACAATGGAACAACTTCAGCACAGAAATAAACACCACTTCTGTTTTAGTAGGACCTCCTGTTTCCAATCTGGAAATAAACCATACCTCAAACCTCACCTGTGTAAAATTTAGCAATACTATACACACAACCAACTCCCAATGCTTCAGGTGGGTAACTCCTCCCACACGAATACTCTGCCTACCCTCAGGAATATTTTTTGTCTGTGGTACCTCAGCCTATCATTGTTTGAATGGCTCTTCAGAATCTATGTGCTTCGTCTCATTCTTAGTGCCCCCCCCATGACCATTTACACTGAACAAGATTTATAAAATCATGTTGTACCTAAGTCCCGCAACAAAAGAGTACCCATTCTTCCTTTTGTTGTTGGAGCAGGAGTGCTAAGTGGACTAGGTACTGGCATTGGCAGTATCACAACCTCTACTCAGTTCTACAAACTATCTCAAGAACTAAATGGTGACATGGAACAGGTTGCCAACTCCCTAGTCACCTTGCAAGATCAACTTAACTCCCTAGCAGCAGTAGTCCTTCAAAATCGAAGAGCTTTAGACTTGCTAACCGCCAAAAGAGGGGGAACCTCTTTATTTTTAGGGGAAGAATGCTGCTATTATGTTAATCAGTCCAGAATCGTCACTGAGAAAGTTAAAGAAATTCGAGATTGAATACAATGTAGAGCAGAGGAGCTTCAAAACACTGGACCCTGGGGCCTCCTCAGCCAGTAGATGCCCTGGATTCTCCCCTTCTTAGGACCTCTAGCAGCTATAATATTGTTACTCCTCTTTGGACCCTGTATCTTTAACCTCCTTGTAAAGTTTGTCTCTGTCATAATTGAAGCTGTAAAGCTACAAATGTTCTTCAAATGGAGCCCCAGATGCAGTCCATGACTAAAATCTACTGTGGACCCCTGGAGCAGCCTGCTAGCCCATGCTCCAATGTTAATGACATCGAAGGCAACCCTCCCGAGGAAATCTCAACTGCACAACCCCTACTATGACCCAATTCAGCAGGAAGCAGTTAGAGCGGTCGTTGGCCAACCTCCCCAACAGCACTTGGGTTTTCCTGTTGAGAGGGGGGACTGAAAGACAGGACTAGCTGGATTTCCTAGGCCGACTAAGAATCCCTAAGCCTAGCTGGGAAGGTCACCACTTCCACCTTTAAACACGGGGCTTGCAACTTAGCTCACGCCCAACCAATCAGATAGTAAAGAGAGCTCACTAAAATGCTAATTAGGCAAAAACAGGAGGTAAGGAAATAGCCAATCACCTATTGCCTGAGAGCACAGCGGGAAGGACAATGATTGGGATATAAACCAGGCATTCGAGCTGGCAATGGCTACCCTCTTTGGGTCCCCTTCCTTTGTATGGGAGCTCTGTTTCCACTCTATTAAATCTTGCAACTGCAACTGCAAAAAAAAAAAAAAAAAAAAAATTAAATTAAGAAGAATTAGTTTTAATTCTTATTAAATTTCTAAGAAAAACATATTCACAATTCCAGATTTCAATGTCCATCTCACCAGTTTTACTTCCTACCACAGACTGTAATTGTTCTTTCCCTTCATTAACATGAAGATCACTTTGTGTTTCCTTCAATATGAGTTGGTATTATTTATTCCAAGCCTGTGTAATGTCTTTTTGGCTCATTTTACATTCTAGACATTTCTCCCTCAAAAGTTTGAAATAATGTTCTGTTAAATAAGTTGAATGACCTCGTTGTGGCATTCTTACCACTCCACCTTTCTGCAGCATTCAGCTGAGTTAAACTCACTCCTTTGAAAGTATCTCCCTAATCTATGATGCTCTGATGTCCTCATTTTCCTCCTACCACTAGCCCCCAATCTTCAGACAACCCTCTAAAATTGGCATTTGATGATTTCTCCTAAGTCCTTTTAAAACCTCACTGTCCTTCTGGAGAAGGTTTCAGCTGCTGTTTATTTGCAGTGGCTCACAACCTGTATCTCACTAACAAATCTCAAATACAACTTTATTTTTCTTCACAAATTTGTGTGTCATTCTTGTGCAGGGGCCATGCCAATTTTCTCTGTATCGTTCCAACTTTAGTATATGCACTGCTGAAGTGAGCACCCAAACATAAATTTTTAACTCAACATTACCAATCCATTCTTGCTTCTGAAAAACCAGCTCTCTTTCCTGTATTCTCTGCCTAACTAAACTAATGGCAAAAGAATCCTTTCAGTGACTCAGGCTGGAGGCAGGTAGAACACCTGCCTTTCCCTTACTTCCCATATGTAATCAATAGCCTCACCCTGTCGATCCTATCTACCTAGTGATACTGGACTCCTTTGCATTCATTCCCAGGGCTCTTGTTCGGTTTCTCCTATATGGGCTATTGCTTTTTAATCTTGGTCAATTCGATAGGATAAAAAATGGTATCTCTTCATTGTTTTAATTTTAACTTCCTGACTTCCTAGTTATAAGTTGTAACCTGTCTCATTTCTTCTCCGCCCAGTTTTACTCTAGTTTTTGCTGTGATATCCAGACTTTAAGCAAGTGTAATCTGACAGCACCTTGCCTCACCTGCTTTGGAGCTTCCCTGGTGTCACGTAAAGAGATGCCTATGGGAAGCTGCAGGCCACTGACACGTGTGCAAAACTGGAATTGCAAGGTATTAATCCCCGTGAGAAAACCTTTAAGCAGTGGGCACAATGGGGGTTAAGTGTTTTCTTTTTTTAAGACAGGGTGTCACTCTGTTTCCCAGGCTGAAATGCAGTAGGGTGGTCATAGCTCACTGCAGCCTTAAACCCTTATGTTCAAGCAATCCTCCCACCTCAGCCTCCTGCGCATCTGGGACTATAGGCACACACAGCCATGCCCAGCCAACTTGATAAGTGTCTTTAGAACGTTCCGCCAACAAACAATATTAAGGTGCCTTTTCACCTATATTGTCTAAAATCGTAGCTACTTGACACAAATAGCCACTGAGCACTTGAAATGTAAATAGTCCAAGTTGACTATGTTATCAATATAATATAAACACCAGATTCCAAAGACAATATGAAATGAAAAAGATTTTCCCCTCGTCAGAGTAGAGCTTTCCTACCTGCCTATTTAGAAATGGCTAC
Organism: Symphalangus syndactylus; assembly: GCF_028878055.3. NCBI lineage: Eukaryota > Metazoa > Chordata > Mammalia > Primates > Hylobatidae > Symphalangus > Symphalangus syndactylus. The sequence continues at coordinate 63,783,514 of NC_072426.2, forward strand.
TTCTTCCTTAATGGGCCCAATACATGCTTAACAAATCTTAATTGTGTTGACTTACTCTTCAAGTTTGCAAAATTATTTCTGTGCATAGAGCTTATTAAAAGTGTTCTCAGCCGGGCGCAATTGCTCGTGCCTGTAATCCCAGGACTTTGGGAGGCCAAGCCGGGTGGATCCCCTAAGATCAGGAGTTCAAGACCAGCCTGGCCAACACGGTGAAACCCTGTCTCTACTAAAATACAAAAAATTATCCGGGTGTGGTGGTGGGTGCTGTAATCCCAACTACTCGGGAGGCTGAGGCAGGAGAATCGCTTAAACCTGGGAGGTGGAGTTTGTAGTGAGCCGAGATCGCCCCATTGCACTCCAGCCTGGGCAACAAGAGTGAAACTCCATCTCAAAAAAAAAGAAAAAGTGTTCTCCTAACCTCAAAATGGATTATGCATACTTTTTCTGCATTCTCATAGGTATCAACCAATTATATAACTTTTCAGGCCATTATATTAAAATATTAGCTGAAAACAAATGCTTACTTTTCAACAATACACTCTGCAGTCCCTTCTTGAGCTACACGAATGGCTGTCAGTCATCAGCCTTGCCTGTATTCATGTTTTTTGCATCTCAGTTTTATTGAGCAGCTAGTAACTAGTGTAGGTGCGTAAGGCATAGTAAAATCCGTAGAACATGTTTGTGTCCTAAAGAAGCTACAATCTAGGCAGACAGTGATGGGCTTAAAGAACTGGGCTAGTGGAGTATACGAAGACCTTGTTGAGGGCTTTGTTTGGTTATCTCTTCCTTTGAGAAAAGACCTGTACCTTGTATTAAAAAAAACAAACAAACAAAACCTGCTAACAGGTACATGGTTTTTGCCCTCTTGATCCCTTAGTAGGCCTTAGAGGGGGAAAGTGCTCAAGACCAGAAAATAATTCCCTGGGAGAGATGCTTATGAGTATGCTATTGCTCTTATAGCTGCCACCTTCCATGCTGAAGAGCTACAGATGTTTGCTGGCTTGTGTAGATCTCTTGATAATATGTAGTTTATATCTAGAAATGTTAATTGTTCTAAGGCACCCTGAATTCATCTCTTAAACACAGTGAGAGGATGAGTAATGAGTAAAGTACTTACCACAGTCCTGCATTCTAAAACTTTTGTGTACATTCAACCCTAAAACAATTCTGATTACAACTGCCAACACAAACATTTATGTATTACTTCTAATTGTACTTCCACCAAGTTTACAAAGCATCTTGTTATATCCTAAAGCTTTTCATGCTTTAGGATGTGAATGCTTATTTATTTTTATGCTGAAATCAGAAGAATAGTATGAGAGAAAGATTGATGATTTTGGCAGAGAAGGGGAATTGAGCAATAAAGTAAATTGCTCAGAGGCCAAGGGAGTAGGGTCAAGGAACAAGGGTAAGTGTCATAGAAAAAGCTGTGGAAGGGCCGGGCACGGTGGCTCACACCTGTAATCCCAGAACTTTGGGAGGCCAAGGCATGTGGATCACTTGAGGTCAGGAGTTCGAGACCTGCCTGGCCAACATGGTGAAACCCTGTCTCTACTAAAAACACAAAAATTAGCTAGGCGTGGTGGTACACATCTGTAATCCCAGCTACTCAGGAGGCTGAGGCAGGAGAACCGCTCGAATCAGGGAGGTAGAGGTTGCAGTGAGCCAAGATCGCACCACTGCACTCCAGCCTGGATGACAGAGTGAGACTCCGTCTCAAAAAAAAAGAAAAACACTGGTTGTGGACGATGAGGATGTGGATCTCATCCTACATGCTGTAGATGACTGAGCATCAATAAGTTTGTAAGCTCATGGGAAGATACGTGAGAAAAATCACACCCAATTTCTCCATTTTTCAGAACAACTACATGGGCTCCTGAGAATAAGTATGTTAGATTAATGCTTGAGGAAGATTTAAAATAGTTATTGAGGAGTGGAGCAGAGAAAGCCATGTATTTACAGGTGGTAACGAAAGTTCATAAGGTTAGATGAAGATAATGAGTTTATAATAGTGCCAATCCATGGCCAGGCACAGTGGCTCACGCCTGTAATCCCAGCACTTTGGGAGGCCAGGGTGGGTGGATCACGAGGTCAGGAGATAGAGACCATCTTGGCTAACATGGTGAAACCCCATCTCTACTAAAAATACAAAAAAATTAGCCGGGCATGGGGGCAGGCGCCTATAGTCCCAGCTACTTGGGAGGCTAAGGCAGGAGAATGGCGTGAACCCGGGTGGCAGAGCTTGCAGTGAGCAGACATCGCACCACTGCAGTCCAGCCTGGGTGACAGAGCGAGACTCTGTCTCAAAAAAAAAAAAGAAAATAGTGCCAATCCATGTGTTTCTTCAGCAGTACTCAGCAGTCCAGTTATAGGAAGTCAGGGGATTGAATAAATAGGATAAGAATATATATCAGCCATCCTTGAATGCCAGGAGCTTTATTTGTACAATTGATGCAAAGGATCCACTGAAGTTCTATGACCAGTGAATGATATTATAAGAGCAAAATCTTAAAATGGGGTATGGAGTGGGGAAAAACTACATTCACCCACACATTAGGTGACAGGGACAGGAATGAGGTAATGAAATATTTTGAACCAGGTTAACTTGGATAATTTTATTTTTATATTTTTTTAGAAACAGGGTCTCATTCTGTCACTCAGGTTGGAGTGCAGTGGTGCAATCATAGCTCACTGCAGCCTAGAACTCCTGGACTCAAGCTATCCTCCCACCTCAGCCTCCCAAGTAGGCTAATTTTTTTTCCTTTAAAAATGTTGCCCAGGATGGTCTCGAACCTTTGGCCTCCTAAAGCACTGGGGTTGCAGATGTGAGCCACTACACACTGCCAAGAAACTTTTAAGTAATAAATAAATAAATATATATATATTTGTATTTTTGTATTTTTTGTATTTTGCATTTTGTAGTTTTTGTATTTTTAGTAGAGATGGGGTTTCACCATGTTGGCCAGGCTGGTCTCGAACTCCTGATTTCAAGCGATCCGCCCACCTAGTCCTCCCAAAGTGCTGGGATTACAGGTATGAGCCACGGCACCCGGTCTACCCACCTCACCCAGCCTACATAAATATTTAATGGTATCAACTTTCACTCGCATCCGTGTGAAGAGACCACCAAACAGGCTTTGTGTGAGCAACAAGGCTGTTTACTTCGCCTGGGTGCAAGCAGCTGAGTCGGAAAAGAGAGTCTGTGAAGGGAGATAGGGGTGGGGCCGTTTTATAGGATTTGGGTAGGTAAAGGAAAATTACAGTCAAAGGGGGTTGTTCTCTGGTGGGCAGAGGTGGGGGTCACAAGGTGCTCAGTGGGGGAACTTTTTGAGCCAGGATGAGCCAGGAGAAGGAATTTCACAAGGTAACGTCATCAGTTAAGGCAAGGACCGGCTATTTTAACTTCTTTTGTGGTGGAATGTCATCAGTCAAGGCAGGAACAGGCCATTTAAATATCACGTCATTTGTGATTCTTCAGTTACTTCAGGCCATCTGGATGTATACGTGCAGGTCACAGGGGATATGATGGCTTAGCTTGGGCTCAGAGGCCTGACATCAACCACACCACATATCTGCAAGGATCACTGGGAAGATTGTGCTCCTCTCTAAGTGGAATACAACAAAGATGACTAAACAGAGAGGAGAGAGGGCAAGCTTATAATATAAAGATAATTCTCTACAAAAGATGGCTTTGCTTGTTATTAGCTTCTGTTGAGGTTGAATTGTGTCCCTCCAAATTTCATATGTTGAAGTTCTGACTCCCAGTTCCTTAGAATGTGACCTGATTTGAAAATAGGGTCATTGTAGATGGAATTGTTAAGATGAGGTCATACTGGAGTAGGGTCGGCCCCTGATCAAAAACAGCTGGTATCCTTGTAAAAAAGAAATCTGGACACAGACATAGACACAGGCAAAAACCATGTGCAGGTGAAGGCAGAGATCATGGTGATGAGATCAGGGTGATGAGATCAGGGTGATGCTGCGGAGGCTGAGGAATGTGAGAGACACCAGCAAGCGCCAGATGCCAGCAGAGAGGGATGGAACAGGTTACTCCCTCACAGCTCTCGGAAGAAACCAATCTTGCCGACACCTTGATCTCAGACTTCCAGCCTCCACAACTGTGAGACAATGGATTTCTGTCATTTAAGCCACCCAGTTTATATTTTGTTATAGCAGCCCTAGCAAATTAATACAGTTTCCATCTTGAAGAAAAATCCAAGATTTTTACATTGTTGTGGAATAAACAAAACTATAACTTACATTCCACAATTGCATATAGCATCTGCTGTCGGGTTTCGTGTTCTCATGTTCTATCTAATTTTGTAAAGTTACAAAATTTTCCCCCAGGGCTGAGGGCATGCAGATGGAATATTGCAGAGGGACATGTAACCCCTTGGTTCCCCTCCTATCCCCAGAGCTCTGCTTTTGGCTTCCTCAGAGCCTAAAAGCCTCTTGTGACACAGATACTCCTCAGGTACAGCCATGGGTGTAAGCAACTGGACAGAGTTAGGCTGGCACCACTACCAATGCCCTCTACCTAAAAAGGTACAACAGGAGCCACACCTCCCTCTCCTACCCCATTCTGTGCTCTGAGGATTACCCTTCATCATGGTCCAACCTGAGGGCCTCACCCGTGTGACATTCAAATGTCACAGGGTCATTCTGACTGCTCTTACAGCTTATCAAACCATTTACAATCTGTTCTTTGTGGTGTGGTAACTGTCAATCAGTGGAAGTTTTTCCAGGCCTTTTATGTAGCCATATGTGATGGTTAATTTGTGTGTCACCTTGACTGGGTCAGAGTCCCCAGACATTTGGTCAAACATTTTTCTCAGAGTGTCTGTGCAGGGTGTTTCTGGCTGAGATTAACATTGAATTAGGAAACTGAGGGAAGCAGATGGCCCTCACTCATGTGGGTGAGTCTCATCCAGTCAACTGAAGACTGGAACTCAACAAATGGGCTGAGTAAGAGGGAACTCCTGCTGCCTGACTGCCTTGGCCTGAAACTGATTTTTTTCTTTCCTTCAGACTCAAACTGAAACTCAGCTCTTCTTGGGTCTCAAGCTGGCTGGATTTCAGACTAGAACTGCACCCTTGCCTCTCCTGGTTCTCCAGCTTCCTGACTGTAGATCATGGGACTGGTCAGCCTCCATAATCACGGGAGCCTATTCCTTATGTAAAATCTCTTTATATTCTATACAAGGAGATATATCTATATCTATATCTATATCTATATATATACGCACACACACACATATATGTAAAATATCTTTATATTCTATACAAGGAGATATATCTATATCTATATATATATACACACACACATATATGTAAAATATCTTTATATTCTATACAAGGAGATATATATATATCTTGTATAGAGATATATATATATCTCCTTGTATATATATATGAAACAAACCAACAAGATTTATATCTGTCTATATCTATACCTATATATATATCTTGTATATATATATCTTGTGTATATATATATACGATATATATATATGATATATATATATCTTGTATATATATATCTTGTGTATATATATATACGATATATATATATGATATATATATATCTTGTATATATATATATCTTGTGTATATATACGAGATATATATATCTTGTATAGAATAGATATATATATATATATCTCCTTGTATAGAATATATAGATATAGGTATAGATATAGACAGATATAAATCTTGTTGGTTTGTTTCTCTGCAGAACCCTAATACAATATATATTTAATCTAACCAATTTGGTGGATTAAAGCAGTGGTCTGCAATCTTTTTGGCACCGGGGACAGGTTTCATGGAAGACAATTTTTCCACGGGCCAGGGGTAGAGGGCATGGCTTTGGAATGAAACTGTACTATCTCAGATCGTCAGGCATTAGTTAGATTCTCATAAGGAGCACACAACTTAGATCCCTGGCATGTTCACAATAGGGTCCAGGCTCCTATGAGAATCTAATGCTCCCACTGATCTGACAGGAGGCGAAGCTCAGGGTTAATGCTCCCTCGCCCTCTGCTCACTCCCTGCTGTGCGGCCGGTTCCTAACAGACCATGGACTGGTACTAGTCCACTGCCCAGAGGTTGGGGACCCCTGGATTAAAGTACAGTACAATCAGTAATTGCTTGGGCTTTACAAGGAAGCCAGGGGCTAAACTGGTATAACCTCAAGTGAACAAAGAAAATATAAGCGGTACTTATTACATAAAGTTATGAAATTTAATGAGTAAAATAAATATAATTGCATTAAAAATTAAAAAAATCAATAAGAACTCAAAATTGTTAGAATAATAGCAATAATACTAATGCAGGGGGGATCCTCCAGTTCTGCCACCTACTTTTGTAGTGACCACCAGAGCACTGAAGCTTCCCCTTGGTGTACTGGCTACATCAACATGACGCCTGTGCCCATTACATACACCCATGTGAACTTAAGCAATTGTTGCCTGAGTGAGTCACCTCTGTGAGACTTTTGGGCAAGATCCATCACCACAGTGGCTGGGGGAGACAGCACAACTCCAAGAATATCTATATCAAAAGCCTCTCCAAATTTAAATATACAACTTTCTTTTTATCTACACTGTCTCAGACATACTCTTCTAATCACTAATCAGCCTGAAAATATAAACATTTACTGACAGGAAAGAAAACCTTCCTCAAAAACTAAAACAACTTTAGGAAGAAGTGCAAGTTGAGGATGGCCAACCCTGACTGAGAGCATCTAAGGAAAGAAAAACTGAATTTTTTAAATACGACTGTTTGGGGCTGGGTGCAGTGGCTCAAGCATGTAATCCCAGCACTTTGGGAGGCCAAGGTGGGTTGATCGCTTGAGCCCAGGAGTTCGAGACCAGCCTGGGCAACATAGTGAGCAACATCTCTTTAAAAAAAAAATTAAAATATGACTGTTCAGAAAACTTTTCCTAATTTGCACCTGCATAAGAACTTCTGAAAATTTTAGGAAGAGCTAGAATGGTTTTCTAATATTTCTTGACCTGTGTGTTTTCGAAGATTTTAACATTAATGTTAAAGCTTTTTTTACATTATTTAACACTAACATTTAATTTAACATTAATTAAATAATGTAAAATAAGCTTTTAATAATATTTTAATTATTTAACATTAATATAAAAGCTTATGTGTAATTAATGATTGTTACAGGCTGGGCACGGTGGCTCACACCTGTAATCTCAGCACTTTGGGAGGCCAAGGCAGGCGGATCACCTGAGGTCAGGAGTTTGAGACCAGCCTGGCCAATATGGTGAAACCCTATCTCTACTAAAAATACAAAAATTAGCTAGGCATGGTAGTGGGCAACTGTAATCCCATCTACTCAGGAGGCTGAGGCAGGAGAATTGCTTGAACCCAGGAGGCAGAGGTTGCAGTGAGCCAAGATTGCGCCAGGGCACTCCAGCCTGGAAGACAGAATGAGACTCTGTCTCCAAAAAAAAAAAAGAGCGATTGTTGCAAATTTTTTTTTTTTTTTTTTTTTTTTGAGATGGAGTCTTGCTCTGTCTCCCAGGCTGGAGTGCAGTGGCGCAACCTCGGCTCACTGCAAGCTCCACCTCCCGGGTTCACGCCATTCTCCTGCCTCAGCCTCCCGAGTAGCTGGGACTACAGGCGTCTGCCACCATGCCTGGCTAATTTTTTTGTATTTTTAGTAGAGACGTGGTTTCACTGTGTTAGCCAGGATGTTCTCCATCTCCTAGTCTCGTGATCCACCCACCTTGGCCTCCCAAAGTGCTGGGATTACAGGCGTGAGTCACCACACCGGCCTAAGTTAATCTTAAAGTGCCTGATTTTTGTTCCTCTTGTGGACATTCTCTTTAAGCCCTGTCTACTGTCTTTGAATTTCCTGGATATACTTAATATGCACAGAGTAAGCAGATAAGGTTGGCTCTTCCGCCAGTGCCAGTCAGTGAGCATTCCCTGAGTGCAGTCCTTTCCATGAGCCTGCACCAGTGCTGAGCACGGCACTAAAAATCAGCCAAACTGGCCGGGTGCGTTGGCTCACATCTGTAATCCCAGCACTTTGGGAGGCCGAGGCAGGCAGATCACCTGAGGTCAGGAGTTTGAGACCAGCCTGGCCACATGGTGAAACTCCATCTCTACTAAAAATACAAAAATTAGCCAGGCGTGGTGGCGGGTGCCTGTAATCCCAGCTACTGGGGAGGCTGAGGCAGGAGAATCACTTGAACCCAGGAGGCGGAGGTTGCAGTGAGCAGAGATCAGGCCATTGCACTCCAGTCTGGGTGACAAGAGCAAAACTCCATCCCTCCACACTCCACCCCACCCACCCCCCTCCCGAAAAAAGAAAACACAGCCAGACTTGTGAATAACCCAGCGTACTTTTGTTAAGTGCATAGGACAGTGGACAGTGGGGCCCAAAGCCTCCATTACAAGGCTCTATGGAGAATTGGAGGCACATAAATAGCCCCAGTGAGACCCACAGGTGGCTGAATGGGGCGAGTATAAAGAAATTTGCCACATTCTCTTGGGAAAGCAAGATTGGTCTTATTTCTTTTCCTCATTCTGTCTCTAAAGGGAAAGTCATTGAGGAGAGTGACAGTAGATATGGCTATTTCAATATATATCTATCTAGAGAGATGATAGATGATAGATAGATAGACAGATAGATAACATGCATATATATCCAGCATGGCTTTTTTTAATCACCCAAAGTTCAGAGTTTACATTAGGGTTCACTCCTGGTGTTATGCATCCTATGAGTTTTGATAAAGGCAGAATGACATGTATCCCCTATTATAATATCATAGAGAATAGTTTTACTGCCCTAAAAATCTTCTGTGCTCTGCCTATTAGTCATCACATCCTTCCCCCAACCCCTGACAGCCATTGATCTTTTCACTTTCACCACAGTTTTGTTTTGGGTTTGGTTGGTTTTTTTTGTTTTGTTTTGTTATGCGCCACCATGCCTGGCTATTTTTTGTATTTTTAGTAGAGATGGGGTTTTGCCATACTGGCCAGGCTGGTCTTGAATTCTTGACCTCAAGTGATCTGCCTGCCTCGGGTTCCTAAAGTCCTGGGATTATAGGCGTGAGCCACCACGCCCAGCCGATTTTCACCAGTTTACCTTTACCAGAATGTCACATAGCTGAAATCATATGGTACATACCCTTTTCAGATTGTCTTCTTTCATTTAGTAACATGTATTTATATGTGTTTTTTTTTTCTTTTTTAAAATAGAGATGTAGTCTCACTATATTGTCCAGGCTGGTCTCAAATAACTGAGCTTAAGTGATCCTCCTGCCTTGGCTTCCCATAGTGATAGGATTACAGGCGTGAGCCCAGCCAGTAATATGTATTTAAAGTTCCTCTCTGCCTTTTCATGCCTGGATAGCTCATTTCTTTTTAGTGCTCAATAATATTTCATCATCTGGATATACCACAGTTTACACATTCTTCCACTGAAGGACATTGTGGTTGCTTTCAAGTTTGGGTAATTATGAATAAAGCTGCTATAAATATCCATGTGCAGATTTTTGTGGAGACGTAAGTTCTCAACTCCTTTGGGTAAATATCAAGGAGGGAGATTGCTGGATTATACGGTAAGGATATGTTTCGTTTTGTAAGGAACTGACAAAATGTCTTTCCAAAGTGGCTGTACCACTTTGCAGTCCCACTGTCAA